>NC_064648.1:196342688-196642688 GCF_023864345.2 Schistocerca serialis cubense | reverse complement strand
GTGGACGGCTTTGGTGGGGATATGGGTGGCGACGGCGTCAGACAAGGTCTGGTGCAGGAAGGCAGCAGTGCGAGAGATGTCATCAGGAGACTGGAGGGTAAGGTCGTGGCTGTCAACCTGGGTGTGAATGGAATCCCGGTAGGCATCCCAGTTGGCACGGGAGTAATCATGGACAAGTTTAGGAGGGACGTCAGGGCGAGGAGCGTGGCGGGGATGGCGACCGTTAGAGATAGTGAGGAGGACAGGAGCATGGTCACTGCCAATGAGGTCAAGGACATCCGCGGTGATGCGCCCAAGGAGGTTGGGAGAGGCAAGGACTACATCAGGAGTGGTGTTGGATTCGGGCCGGGTGTGCTGGGGCAGGGGAACCAGGTCTCCCTGGAGAGTGGTGAGAAACTGATGCCACCGCCGGAGGTCGGCAGGATCGCGGCTGTGGATATTGAGGTCGGCGGCAATCACGTAGGTGGAGAAGGTGCGGTCAATGTGGGCCAGGAAATCATACGGGATGGGGGTGCGAGGGCGGACATAAATGGTGGCACAGGTGATGGTAAGGGCGGGGAAGAAGAGGCTGAGGGTGAGATGCTCGGCAGGATTGTTAAGGAGAGGTTGGGGCCGGACAGGGAGGTGCTTGAGGTGGCCTATAACAACTCCGCCACGTGCCAGAGGGTACGGGTTATCGCTACGATGTAGGGTGTAAGGGGCAGTGGAGACGGAGATACGGGGCTGAAGGAAGGTTTCATTGAGGACGAAGGCATCCACGCGGTGCTGACGTAGGGTGTGGAGGAAGAGGAGTTTGTGGGTGGGCAGGGAGCGAATGTTGTGGTACAGGATACGGTACGGTTGTTGTACCATGGGAATGGAGAGTTAGACGAGGGTGGTGAGGGGGGTGAAGGTGAAGTGGGCCTGGTTGTGGGAGTAAGTGGCATAGGTGGTAAGATGGAAGATGGAATGGGCAGCGAGGGCGATTTGGGAAAGAGTGTGGGAGCGCTGGAAGGGGTGGATGTTTTGGAGCACAATGGTGGTGAAACGGATGATGTCCTCAGCAGTAGGGGGAGGGCGGAGCGAGTTGTTGGGGTGGATGGGGTCATCAACAGGACGGACAGGGACGGTGAGCTCAGGGGTTACTGGTGGAGGTTTCGCTTTACACTTCGAGGAGTAGGTAGGATGTGGTTCATTACAAGTGTTGCAGGAGGGGGGAGAGGTGAGGTTGGGGCAATGCTTGAGGAAGTGGGAGGCTTTGCAGTGGGGACAAGTAGGGGGGTTCTTGCAGGCAGAGGTAACGTGGTCATTGTAGGTGAGACAGCGTTGGCAGCGGTAGGATTGGACAGGGGAACGGGAGGGGTCCACCTTATGGCGCTGATTGTAGATGAGGGCTCCCTCGGTGAGGAGGCGGTCAATGGAGGAGGAGGATTCAGTGAATATCCGCATGAGAAAAGTCGGCCCGGCATCATTGAAGATGCGACGGGCCGAGCGGATTTCGATGTCGGGCCGGGAGTTGAGTTCCGCCAACACCTCAGCCTCCGTGATCACGGGGCTAAGCTTCGTGATCACAGCGGTGAAGGTCGGCGGACGTCGGGGAGGTTGAGGCTGACGGGGAGAGGACGGGGTGTGGTAGGGGGTGAGGGTTGCACGTTGGCCAAATTGGATACGAGGGATGCGGGAGAGGAGGTCGGTGTGGAAGGAAGCATTGGGGGACTTTATGAGGACCGAGTCCTTGCGAGGAATCAGTTGGGAGATGGGAGCATTGGGGCAGTATTTCCGGATGGCGAGAGTGAGGGAGCGGGCATCAAGGAATTGAGGGTCAGGATTGGAGAGGACAAAGGTGTGGGTGGCAGGCGTGGCTGGGGTGGGGGTCGGGGCCGCGTCCATGGGAGTGGGTGGGTCACGGGGATTGGGGGTTTGTTTGGAGGAGATTTCGGGGGAAGGGTCAGCATTCGGGCGCTTGGAAGGTTTCGTGGACACCACTGGGTGGGGAGGGGGCAGGGGGACGGGTTGCAGGGGGAGATGGCGGGGGGCAGGACCACCCTGAGCAGCGGAAGAAGCAGACGGTGGGGGCGTGGGTGTCACTGAGACTGTGGAACGTCGAGCAGAGATCCGTGCTGGCTTGGAGCCTGTCGGAGGCAGTGCGGGGAGCGGCGGAAAGTCAGTAGCTGTCGATGGGGCGACAGTGATAGGGGAAGAGGAGTTGGGGGTGGGTACAGCCGAAAGTGGCGCAGGGGTGGGGTGGACAGGGAGAGAAGGAAGGACGGGAAGTGGGGTGGAGGATGAGCTCCATGTGATGGTGGTTGGAGCAGCGGAGGGAGAGGTGAAAATGATAGTGGTAGTGGTGGTGGGTTGGGACATGGTGGCGGCGCGCGAGAAGGGCGGCGGCGGTGACCAGGCGGCGGCGGCGGCGGTGACCAGGCGGCGGCGGCGGCGGCGGCGGCGGCGGCGGCGGCGGCAGGCGGCGAGCACCGGCAGGCGGCGACCAGGCGGCGGCGGCGGCGGCGGCGGCGGCGGCGGGCACCGGCAGGCGGCGACCAAACGGCGGCGGCGGTGAGGACCGGCAGGCGGCAACCAAACGACGGCGGCGGCGGCGGCGGCGGCGAGCACCGGCAGGCGGCGGCGGCGAGCACCGGCAGGCGGCGACCAGGCGGCGGCGGCGGCGAGCAGTACTGACGACGAGCAGACGGCAAGGCAAGGGTGGGGATCTTCCACGCCGAGGGTGCACCCTGAGAGTAGCCCAGGCAGTGAAACTCTTCGACGAAGATGTGAGGGAATCCAACCCTCGAATCTCGACCCAACATTTTTTTGTTTTTTTTTTGTTTTTTTTCTTTATTGTATTTCAATTCCCCATCGGGGCGGGCTGGCAGCAGCATATGCGCTGCTCTTCAGCCGAAAGACATAGAACAAAACAAGAGAAGACATTTAAAAACAGCAAAGGAGAGAAGAAGCGAACATAGATATAAAAAAGGGAGAACATCATGGAAGGCAATATACAAAAAAAAAAAAAAAAAAAACGGGGTGACTGTGAAATGGATTAAAAAAAAAAAAAAAACTGTTTAAAAGTAGCACACACAAAAAGCCACACTCTGCGACGATTAAAAGAACACAAGGCACAGTATGACTGGAGCATAAAGGTGTTGACGGATGGCATAGCACACAACGTAACACTGACGGCGAACCTCAAGGCAGTACACAATTAAAATCACACCTCTGGACGCACACGAGAAACAGCACGAAACAACACTGATGTGGCACACTGATGATGATCAATACAGAGGATCTGCCAGGTTCAAGGAGATGAGGGAGACCTGAAGAAGGGAGGGAGGGGAAGAGATGGGGGAGGGGAATGGGGGGCGCTCGGAAGAGGGCCAGGTAGGGAGGGATGTGGGAAGGAGAGAGGCAAGTATGGGGTGCAGGGTCTCAGGGGGGGGGGATGGAGGAAAATCCGCTCTGGGAGAAGGAGGAAAGAGGAGAAGGGGGCCCTGGGGAGGGGGGGGGGGGAACAAGGCCGGGTTATAGTTGGAAGGAAGGGTATATGTCACGGCGAAGTTCGTCATCCGGGAGGGGGAGGCGTTGGAAATTGCCCTGATGAAGGAGATGGAGGGTGTGGAGGTGGAGAGAGGGAGGGATACAGCGATAGAGGCGCGGCAACGGGCGAGGGGTGGAGAGGAAGGAGGAAACCAGAGGGTGGGGGGGATCAATCCTGCGAACAATGTAAAGGATGCGGAGATGTTGGAGGAACAAGAGGAGGTGGGGGAAGGGGATCAGTTCATACAGGAGCCGTGTGGGGGAAGGAAGGCGGATACGGAAGGCAAGGCGGAGCGCATGGCGTTCAAGGATTTGGAGAGCCTTGTAAAAGCGGGTGGGGGCGGAGATCCAGGCGACGCTGGCATAACAGAGGATAGGACGGATGAGGGATTTGTAGGTGTGGAGGATGGTAGAAGGATGCAATCCCCATGTCCGGCCGGACAGGAGTTTCAGCAGGCGGAGGCGGGAATGGGCTTTCTGCTGGATGGTCAGGAGATGAGGGGTCCAGGTGAGGTGTCGGTCAAGGGTGAGGCCAAGGTATTTCAGGGTGGGGGTGAGTTGGATAGGACGACCATAAAGGGTGAGGTAGAAATCTTGGAGGCGAAAGGAGCGAGTGGTACGGCCTATGATGATTGCCTGGGTTTTGGAGGGGTTCAGACGGAGGAGCCACTGGTTACACCAAGTGGTGAACTGGTTAAGGTGGGTTTGGAGGGTACGTTGAGACCGTTGAAGGGTAGGATAGAGAGCCAGGAAGGCGGTGTCATCAGCATATTGGAGAAGGTGAACTGGTGGGGGTGGCTTGGGCATATCAGCTGTATACAAGAGATAAAGGAGAGGGGAGAGGACAGAACCCTGGGGGACGCCAGCCGTGGGATAAAAGATACGGGAGTTGGTGTTGTGGAGGGTGACATAGGAAGGACGGTGCGAGAGGAAGGACGCGACCAGACGGACAAAATTGATAGGCAGGGCGTAGGTTTGGAGTTTAAAGAGGAGACCGGGATGCCATACACGGTCATAGGCATTTTGGAGGTCAAGGGAAACAAAAATGGCGGAGCGACGGGAGTTGAGCTGGAGGGACAGAAGGTGAACAAGGTTGAGGAGTTGGTCGTCAGCAGAGAAGGAGGGTCGGAAGCCACACTGGGTAAGGGGGAGGAGGTGGTGTTGAGCAAGGTGCCGATGGATACGGTGGGAGAGGATAGATTCAAGGACCTTACTGAAGACGGAGGTGAGGCAGATGGGACGATAGGAAGAGGCGGCAGAAGGGGGTTTGTTGGGTTTGAGGAAGAGGAGGACGCGGGAGGTCTTCCACAGGTCAGGGTAGAAGCCAGTAGAGAGGATGACATTATAGAGATGGGCGAGGACAGTTAGGAAGGAATAGGGGCTTTCTCGAAGGTGACGGTAGGTGACACAGTCGTGACCAGGGGCCGTGTTGCGTTTGGACTGGAGGAGAAGCTTAATGTCTTGTGCTGTGATGGGAGTGTTGATGTCGGAGGGGGGCAACTGCCCCAAGTACTGAAAACTAGGAGCAAGTGGAGCGACTGAGGTATCAGCACGTTCCATGACGGTGGGGAAAAGAGAATAATCAAAGTGGGGATCATCGGGGATGGAGAAGACCTCGGAAAGGTGGGAAGCGAAGTGGTTCGCCTTACTGAGGTTGTCTGGAAGGGGGCGATCGTCATGGAGAAGGGGGTAGTGGGGAGCGGAAAGGGAACCAGTAAGACGATGGAAGGCAGACCAGTACTGGGAGGAGTTGATAGGGAGGGTGGCATTGAGTCGTGTGCAGGTCTGGCGCCAGTCCCGGCGTTTCGTTGCTGTAATAAGGTTCCGTACGTGTCGCTGTATTTGCCGGTGGCGTTGGAGTGTATCCCTGTCACGAGTGCGGAGGAAGGAGCGATAGAGGCGGCGGGATTCACGGAGGAGGAGGACAGCCCGCGGAGGGAGAGTGGGACGGTGTGGGTGGATGGTTTTAGTAGGAACATGGGCCTCCACGGCGTCAGTAATTACCGTCTGAAGGAAGGACGAGGCGCGGATGATGTCGTCAAGATGGCGATAGGTAAGAGGGTGGCTTTCGACCTGGGTGGAGATGGAGTCCCGGTAGGCATCCCAGTTGGCACGGCGATAGTCATGGACGACCTTGAGAGGGGGTGCAGGTTGCGGAGCTGGAGGGGGGCGGTTTGCAGACGTTATGGTGAGAAGGACAGGGAGGTGATCGCTACCTGTGGGGTCAAGGACGGCGACTGTGATACGCCCAAGGAGGTTGGCGGAGGCAATGACAACATCGGGGGTGGTGTTACTTTCGGGTCGGGTGTGCTGGGGAATGGGAACAAGGTCACCCTGGATTGTGGAGAGGAACTGATGCCACCGCCGAAGGGCAGCAGGAGTGCGGCTATGGACGTTGAGGTCGGCGGCAATCACATAGGTGGAGAAGGTGTGGTCAATGTGTGAGATGAAGTCATAAGGAAGAGGAGCAGTGGAGCGGACATAGATGGTGGCACAGGTAATGGTGAGGGAGGGGAAGAAGACGCTAAGGATAAGGTGTTCAGTGGGGTCATTGAGGAGAGGTTGTGGCCGGACGGGGATATGCTTAAGGTGGCCAATCGCGACTCCACCCTGCGCACGAGGACCAGGAGCATCAGTGCGGTGGAGGATATAGGGGGAGGAGCGGATAGAATGGTGGGGCTGGAGAAAGGTTTCGTTCAAGAGGAAGGTGTCGACCTGGTGGTGGGAGAGGGTGTGCATGAGGAGGTATTTGTTGGAGCGGAAGGAGCGAATGTTCTGGAAGAGGATGCGAGACTCGTGCCGTGCCATGACGGGAAGGAGGGGGGGAAGAGAGGGAAGGGAAGAGACTTAAACTAGGGTGTTGAGGCGGGTGAAGGTGAAGTGGGCTTGGTTGTGGGAGTAAGTGGCGAAGGTGTTCAGGTGGAAAACAGAGCGAGCAGCAAGGGATATTTGTTGGAAGGTGTGGGGGCGCTGGAAAGGGTGAATGTTTTGGAGTACAACGGTAATGAACCGGATGATGTCCTCGGCCGTGGGGGGTGGACGGAGGGAATTGTTAGGATGGACAGGAGGATCGACGGGACGAACTGGGACTGTAAGTTCAGGGGTGGCTGGAGGGGGTTTAGCTTTACACTTGTGGGAGTATGTGGGATGGGGGCCATTGCAGGTATTACAGGAAGGAGGAGCAGCGAGGTTGAGGCAGTTCTTGAGAAAGTGGGAGGCCTTGCAATGGGGACAGGTGGGGGGGTTTTTGCAGTCGGGAGTCAGGTGGTCATTGTACATCAGGCACCGTTGGCAACGGTAGGATTGGGGAGGGGATTTGGAGGATTCAACAGGGTGGCGACGGTGGTATATCAGGGCACCCTGGGTGAGGAGATGGTCTATGGACGGGGCGGACTCAGAGAATACCCGCATGAGGTAGGTGGGACCAGAGGCATTGTGGATACGGCGAGCAGAGCGGAATTCCAAGTCCGGGTGGGAGTTCAGTTCTACCAACACTTCATCCTCTGTGATCACCGGGCTGAGCTTGGTGATCACAGCGGTGTAGGTGGGGGGGCGACGGGGAGGCTGGGGCTGACGAGGAGTGGAAGCGGAAAGGAAGGGTGTCACAGAGGCGTGGGGGCCAAACATAACTCGTGGGAGTTTTCGCAGGAGGTCTGTGTGAAATGATGGGGACGGGGACTTGATAAGGACTGAGTCCCTGCGGGGAATGAGTTGGGAGATGGGAGCACCAGGTAAGTACTTTCGTATTTCCTTGGTGAGGGTACGAGCGTCGAGGAACTTAGGATCGGGAGTGGACAGGACAAAGGTGTGGAGGGTGGGGGCCAAGGTAGGGGTGGCAGGAGGAGGGGTGGTGTCCATGGTGACGGCAGGGGGAGGGGAAGGTGGCGTTGATTTTTTATGGGAAGTGGCGGGAGCAGAGTCGGTAAGGACGCGCTTTTGGGGTTTTTTGGAGACTGGAGGCTGGGAGGAGGGGAGAGGGACGGGGAGGAGAGGGAGGTGGCGGGTGGCAGATCCCTGTGGCGTAGTGGAGGCACCGGGAGAAGCAGCTGGTTCAGTGGTGGCGATGGTGGCTCGGCGCAACGTGATGCGTGCGGGAGATGCAGAAGACGAAGCGACGGGGTCGGTGAGAGAGGGGAAGCCAACCACCTGAGGGGCGGCAGCAGCGGCGGCAACAGAGGCGTACGTGAGGGCAGGGGTAGTAGTGGGAGCTGTTGAGGGTGTGGAGGCAGGAGGAAGGGTGTAGAGGTGTGGGTATACAGCAGGGGAGGAGAGAGGGGGGTGGGTAAGTGGAGGAAGGGAAGGGGAGGTGGAAGGAGGGAGGCCAGAGGCGGCACTCCAGGAAGTGACTGCGGGAGAGGGGGAGGGGGAGGTGTAGATGACGGTGGAGGTGGGAGTACTCATTGCAGACGAACGGCGACGGACAGACGGACGTGCAGCAGGCGGCGTCGGCGTCGGCGTCGGCGGTGGGCAGCGGCGAACAGCAGGCGGCGTCGGCGGCGAACAGACGGACGAACAGCAGGCGGCGGCGGCGGCGGCGGCGGTTATGACGACGGCGATGGACAGCCAGCAGGCGGACGGACGGACGGACGGACGGACGGACGGACGGACGAACAGCGGGCAGACACACAAACAAACAAACAAACACACACAATCTTCGAAGACGGAGATTCCACCCTGAGAGTAGCTCAGGCTTTGCAATCTGACGCTTTCGAAGGAGGGGATCCAACCCTCTAGATGTTCACCCAACATTTTTACTTTCTCAGTTTTAAACAACATGTCATCATAAATATTGCTGAGTATGAAAAATTGTCTTTGTAAATAAAAAAGAGACACGGATGAGCTTGCCATCTTTGTTAAGATACAAAATATATTCAATTGCAGTAGATAAGGAGGTATTTGTTATTTCCAACCATTTCCTGTTAAGCTTCCTATTTCGAAATCGAATAATCGGCCGGCGGTTGAATACCCTGTTGCTTGGCGTCGCCAACAGATGTCAGCGCGGTGCGCTCCGGGAAAAACATGACGAGCCTTTCACCTCCATCTGTCGCCGTCTGCTTTGCAGTGCCTGTATAGCGGAGCAAACACAGACTAATTGCAGTGAACACTAGCATTATTCTATGGAGGGGTGAATGCAAATGCTCTGCTGGTAAACCTAATATACTTTCTTGGCGTTCTGTTAACATTTATTAAGTGAACATATGGCCTTCTTGAATACAGTGCAATAAATGTACATAAATCTATACGTAACTCAGTTTATTGTAATATGGGCAAAAATCAAGTATAGTATGGCTAATTCCCATTGTCTTTCGTATTATACTCCACTCGTGGTTGATTCTTTGACATATGGCCAATTGTATATGTTAGAATAGAAGTTCTTTATGATGTCTTGTTTTGGGAGGAATGGTAGAAATCGCCTTAGATGGTGCATGTTCCTCTCATTTACCGTTACATGAGCCCAATTGAGCCTGATTTACAGGGCTTGGTAGAACTGCAGTTTGATCAGTAAGTTGGAATGTGTGCTCTTCTGCCACATCAATGAATGGCTTAACTTTAACAACACCACGAGTGTCTTGAGAACAACAGAATTGCACAAATTGTGTTATATAAAAGAGCTGTTAGTTTCAGTGTGAAGCCCTTCCTTTCCTTTGAACAGAAATATTAGTGTTTCTATGGAATTTTGGCCACCACTCCTTAAAATTTGGAACCTCTTATGTTTTTGATACTTTCACTACAAAATTCCTCTTTGTGCGGGATTCAGTTATTAATTCTGGATATTCTTTCAGAACATATATCCTATCAACCTTTCTAATTTTCCTTTTCGTCTGTTGATATGCCTATCATGTGCAAGGTAGGACTACCCTCCAGTTGGAAAGTAATGGTTGATAAACTGAAACCTTCCCTGTGCCACAAGCATTAAACAAACCTCACCATTGAATGGTTTTTATTTTGGCCTCCACAACAGTCAGAGAATGCGTGAATGTCTTTAACACATTGTCCAACATTTTCATTAATATAATTAAAAAGAAATGAACAAGCTTCATCAGAGCTTTTTCGTGCTATTCCTTTTCATGATAGAGACAAAAACCTGGCTGTTCCACTTTGTAATTCTGCGGATGTAAGAAATTAGTGAAAGCTGCCACAAGTGAAATGTAAGTTGTCTTTGTATCTGAGGTAATTGCAAATTCTGCATTATATCAAACGAGAGGCCTGCAATGGTAGAATCAGTCAGTTTTTGCTGTAACTGGATGTAATTTCTTGTGCACTATTAACTCAGCTTTGCTGGCCTTTTAGCAGCATCATTCAGAGATGGACTTTTCATATTTATCTGAGGCTCTCCACATGTACTGCTCGCATACACCTGTGGTTGCCCAAATTTTAAATTAAAATGTCCATACTTAATTTTCAAATAAAACTGATAATCAACTTGAATATGGAGTTCAAAAGTTTTGTACATCAGCCACATAATCTTCACACGTTTATGGTCCAGATAATTCTGTTCTTCATTGGCGTAATGTGCTTTCTGGACTGGAAATGAGTTGATGTGATTTTTCATTTCCACTTCCTAAGCCACTAGTTTTGCACCGCCAGGATGACATTTTCCCCTCTTACAATACTCCAGCGCCTGTGTTACTCCGAATTCTGATGCAATTAATGAATCTAGCAGAACTTACTCCAAACAACGTGAATTTGAAAGTAAAGCTTAGAGAAAAAATTTCTCAACCATTCTTCATAAAACGAGGTTTAAGACAAGGTGAATGCCTATCACCATTAGTGTTCGACTGTGCACTGGAATATGTAATGACCGAATGGTACAAGGTAAGGCAAAGAATATAAGAACTGGAAGTTTGACAAATGGTAAAAGTTGAAACTGCTTGGGATTTGCTGCAGATCTTACTCTCCTAATCACGAATGTTCAAGAAACCACTAAACTATTTACACCTCTAAGAAATATCACAGAAAGTCACCCTCAGAATATCATTTGAAAAAACAAATTATGACAGCTGATCCACAAAATTTCAGTGGAAGAACAGGAAATCAAAATCGTTGATCAATTTAAATATTTAGGTGACATTATAACTGGAAATCAAAATGCGAAACAAACATGACAAAGTAGAATAAAAACCCCATCAAGGAAAATGAGATTAGCAAAAACACATACAACAAAAAAGCCTGTCTGTAGTTGTAAATTTAAAACATTGTAGAACAGTTACACAACCAGAAATAACATATGCATCTGCAACCATCTTCAAAACGACCGTTGTTGTTGTTGTCGTTGTCGTCTTCAGACCATGTACTGGCGTGATGCAGTTCTCCATGCATGGTAGCTGGAGGGAAGGGATGAGTTTTGTAGTGCATTCGAAAAATAAACAAGAATGGGTAATTGCATACGTGTTACTGTAACTGGCACCCCAAAATCTAACATTCACGAACTATTTGACAGCTCGCACAACACAGCAGAAGCCCTCCAAAATTTCGTAAACATTTAATGGTTTCATGTATAGGAACTTGTTGCTTTGTTTCTTTACTGTGGGAACGGCGTTGCCGCAGTGGATGCACTGGTTCCCGTGAGATGACAGGAGTTAAGCGCTGTCGGGCGTGGTTGGCAGCAGGATGGGTGGCCTGAAGACGGAGTGGTTTCTTTATTGTTTTTTCATTCCAATGTCCTATATGGGCAGGGAAGGCCTGTCAGCGGCACAATCCACTGCTCTTCTGCCGAGTGACATGACAACTATGACAAGAATAAAATGTTACACACATAAGGCGATAAAATGGGGAACTTAAAACAGAGCAAGGGGAGATAATGGAGGTAAAAAGATACTGACATGGAGATGTTCATGGGGTGACAATTAAAAAAGTCGACATAAGGTTAAAAAACACAAAGAAGACACGTAAGGCACGCGCACAGATTAAAAGTCGGCCACAGTATTAAAAACCCTCCAGAATAACGCACTTAAAACCTACTTGGAGCACACACCATGAAGATTAAAACTACCACGCGGGAGCTGCTGAGGGAGAGGCCAGAGAGGATGGAGAAGGAGGGGAGAGCAAGGGGCAGCAAGGGAGGTGGTGGGATGAAAAGAGTAGGGGCGTCAGCGGGCAGGAGACTGGTGGGGCAGGAGATGAAGCGGGAAGACAAGGCAGGAGGGAGTGCAGAGACACTGAAGGGGAGCACAAGAGAGGGAGGGGGAGTAGGATGGGGAAGCCGCTCTGGAGAAGGGAGGGGGAGGAGAGGGACCCCTGAAGAAGAGGCAGGAAGATGGGGTTAGAGTTGGTGGGAAGGGTAGTTGTGAGGGCAAAGCGCATCATCTGGCAGGGGTAGATGGTGGAAGTTGCGTTGGGCAAGGAGGCGGAGGGTGTGGAGATGGAGAGAGGGTGGGACACAACGGTAAACATGCGGCAACGGATTGGGGGTGGAGAGCAAGGGAGATACCAGGGGGTGAGGGGGATCAACGCGGCGGACAATATACAGTGTACAGATGTGTTCAAGAGAAGGAGGAGGTGGGGAAAGGGGGTGAGGGATGCGCGTGATGGATGGAAAGTGGATGCGGAAGGTGAGGCGGAGCACATGGTGTTCGAGGATTTGGAGGGATTTATAGGGCCTGGAATGAATTTGCTTTTTTCCCCTTTATTGTTAATTTCACACCTTATACAGGTAGGCCACCAACAGCATACTACGCCGCTCTTCAGACACAGATAGAACTAATGATACAAATTAAGACAATCACAGAACAGACATGGTGGATATACAAACGTAAAATTAAAACACACGGAGCCATTCACAAGCACAGAGTCCAAATTAAAAATGTTGAGACACGTGGACATGCGCAGAGATGGCAGATGACACACACGCAAACTTTGGAGCACAAACTATTAAACACTGGAACACTTGAGGACAAACACAACGGCACACACAAACACTAGGTGATGATCTCTGGTGCGCAAAAGTTCACTATACGTGTACGGGTCCGGGAACCTGCCAAAAGGGGAAAAAGGGCAGAGGAGGGAGAGGGGAGTGCATAGATGCCAGTGGCAGAGGAGATGGGAGTGCAGGAAAGAAAGTAAAGGGGGTAGGGGAAGCCCGGGGGAGGAGGGAGGAAGGAAAGGAGGAGGGAGAGAAGGAAGAGAGAGTGCCATTGGGAAAAAACACCGGATGTGGTAGAGGAGAATCAAAGGTGGCAGGAGGGGTAGATGGAGGGGATGAGGGCATCATCAGGGAGGGGGAGTTGGTGGAAGCCACCTTGAGAGAGGGTATGGTGAGTGGAAAGATGGAGTGCAGGTAGGATGTGGGAATGAAGGTGCGACACAGGATGTGGGTGGGAGAGGATGGGAGAGACAAGCGGGTGAGGGGGATCAAGTTTGCAGGAGATGTAGAGGATCCATATCCATTCGAGGAAGAGAAGGAGGTGTGGGATCAGAATAAGATAATATAGGATCCGCGTGGGGGACGGGAGACGGATGCGATAGGCGAGGTGGTGCTCATGGCGTTCTAGAATTTGAAGGGATTTGTAAAAGGTAGGAGGGACAGAGATCCAGGTGGGATGAGTGTAGCAGTGGATAGGGCAGATAAGGGATTTATAGGTGTGGAGAATGCGGCCAGGAAGGAGATTGAGGAGACAGAGTCGAGAGCGTTCTTTGGCATGGATTGTCCAGAGATGGGGGTCCAGGAGAGGTGATGGTCAAGGGTGACGCCAAGGTACTTCATGGTGGGGGTGAGGACGATACGACGGCCATAAATGGTGAGTTAGAAGTCTAGGAGACTGAAGGAAGTGGTGGTTTTGCCTACAATGATCACCTGGGTTTTGGAAGGATAGACCTTGAGCAACACTGGTTACACCAAACGGTCAACCAGTCAAGATGCGATTGGAGAAAGTGTTGGGAGCGTTGCAGGGTGGGGGTGAGGGAAAGAGAGGCTGTTTCATCGAAGTACTGGAGAAGGTGGATGGGGGTGAAGGTGGCGGCATATCCGCCGTATACAAAAGGTATAGAAGAGGGGAGAGGATAGAACCTTGGGCCCAGCGGCGGAGGGGTAGAAGGTGTAGGAATCCGTGTTATGGATGGTGACATAGGAAGGACGTTGGGAAAGATAGGACCCAATCAGACAGACGTAGTTGATAGAAAGTGCAAAGATTTGGAACTGAAAGAGGAGACCAGACTGCTACACACCGTCGTAGGCGCGTTCCAGGTCGAGGGAGAGGAAGTGGAGGAGTGACAGGAAATGAGCTGTTCAGAGAGGATATGAGTGAGGTGAAGGAGAAGGTCGTCAGTAGAGAAGGATGGTCGAAAGCCACACTTGGGTAACAGAAAGGACGCTGCGATGGCGGAGATGCTGGTGGTTGTGTCGGCTAAGGATGGATTCCAGGACCTTGCTAAAGACTGAGGTAAGGCTGATGGGATGGTAGGAGGTGACAGCGGATGGCGATTTGTCGGGTTTGAGGAACATCAGGATAAGGGGAGGTCTGGCTAGGGTGGAGAGAAAGGAGGTGGGAGCTTCACGGAGGTGGCGATAGATAACATGATCGTGACCGGGAGTGGTGTCGTGTTTCGTGCAGAGTGTAGTGATGAAATCCTGAGTAGTGATGTGGGCATTGAGTTTGTTGGGTGTAATGTTGTCCAAGTACTGGAAACCAGGGGCGAATGGAGGACATAGGTGTCAGTTCGATCGTGGACATCTGGGAAGAGGGAGTAATCGAACTGGGGATCGTAAGGGAGGGTAAAGGGATTGGACAGGTAGGAGGCAAAGTGATTGGCCTTACTAAGGTTGTAAGGGAAATGTTGGTCATGATGAGGGAGAGGATGGTACAGGAGGGGGGGGGGAGGCAGACCAGTACTTGGATGAGTTGATAGGAAATGTAACATTATGACAGGCGCATTTCTGTCGCCAGACGCGGCGATTCTTAGCCTTGAGCCAGTTTTGGACGTGTCTTTGTAGTTGCCAGTGGCGTTGTAGTGTGTCCAGGTCACACGTGTGAATGTAGGCATGGTAGAGACGTCGGCATTCATGGAGGGGAAGGACGGCCAGTGGGAGTAAAGGGGAATTGGAATAATCATCGACATACTTTGGGGGAGGGTCATTACGAGGGTCAGGGCGGGGGTGACGACCGTCTGAAACGGTGAGGAGGACAGACCAATGGGGTCCAGGACATCAACTGCTATGCAGCCAAGGAGGTTAGGCGGAACAACTATGAATGTTGAGGTCAGCGGCGATTACGTAGAAGGAGAAGGTGCAGTCGATGTAGGAAAGGAAGTCAAAAGGAATAGGGGCGTTAGGGTAGACATGGATGGTGGCGCAGGTAACAGTGAGGCCGGGGAAGAAGAGACTAAGGATCAGGTGTTCTGTGAGATTGGGAAGGATGGGTTGGAGCCGAATAGGGATCTGGCGGTGGTGGACAATTATTGGAGCAGTTGAGGAGGTAGGGAGAAGTGTGGACAATATGCTGAGGCTGTAGAAAGGTTTGGTTTAAGAGGAAGGAGTGCACACTGTGGGTAGTGAGGGTGTGCATGAGGAGGTTCTTCTTGGTGGGTAGGGACTGGATGTTGTTAAACTAGATACAGTGCTGTCGCGCTATGATAGGAATTTACACAAGGGTGCCGAGGTGGGAGAAGGTGAAGTGGGATTGGTTGTGGGAATAGGTGGCATAAGTATTAAGGTGGAAGGCGGATTGGGTGGCGAGGGACATCTGCTGGTGGGTGAGGGGGCGCTGTAACGGGTGGACATTCTGGAGGACGATTGTGACAAAGCAGATGATGTCCTCAGCAGTGGGGGTGGGGGAGATGGAGGGAGTTGCCAGGAGGGGTGGGGGTGTCCAGAGGACGGATGGGGACGGTTATTTCAGGAGTATGCGGGGGGGGGGGTTGGCCTTGCATTTCTGGGAGTAGGTGGGATGCGGGTGGTTGCAGGTGTTGCAGGAGAGAGGGGACTGGAGGTTGCGACAGTGCCTGAGGAAGTGCGCCTGTTTGCAGCGTGGGCAAATGGGGTCCTTGCAGCACCCTGATGTTGGGTGTGCATTGTAGTGCAGGCACCTTTGGCAGCAGATGGACTGAGGAGGGGAATAGGAGGGGTCGATCATGTACCAACGATAGAACAGAAGGGCACCCTCCTTCAGGAGAAGGAGAAGATAGGGTGAGTAGCTTGGGGGATGGAATGAGGGGGGGCCAATTGGGCACACCACGTAATTGTGGTGGTGGTGGCAGAGGGAGAGGTATATACAATGGCGGTGGTGGTGGTGGTGGTGGTAGTGGTGGTGGTGGTGGTAGTGGTGGTTGTCATGATTACAACGAGAAAATAAGGAAAAGAACAGGACAGGACTGGACAAAACTAAAGAAGAAAACAAGGAGCTCATAAAGATGGACTAAATGCTGCCTGGGGACGAATCACCACTCCGCTGCTGCTGGCGGGAGGTGACCGCAGAGGCTGCTGGGATGGCAGGCTGGCAGGTCCTGGAACACCTAACACTTCGATAAGTGGCTATGCCGTGACTGAAGGGCGGTACTCTTTTGAGGTACCGCCAGAGATGGAATTTGTTTTTTTTCCTACAGACTTTGTTTTAAAAACATGAAGATAATAAATAATAAAAACAGGCGAAAAACCAGAGACTTAAATAGTAACATGACGAAAAAATCGTGGAACTTAAAACATAGATCAAAGGGATGATGACGTAAATAAAATATATACGAAGCAGACGGGTAAAAAAATACAGACAATTAACAACATATGGCGACAGTCTGGTTTCTGTTCGCAAAAGACTTAAAATTCTCACCCAGCGACAGCATGGTTTCTCTTTGCAACACTAGAAAGGCGAATAACACTGAACATTCACTGGAACACTGCACTATAAAGTTGGCAAATGTGACATACCACAGCCGAGACAGATGATGGACAGATGATGGGAAAATAAAAAGAAGGGATGGAGAGGGTAAGCGAAGGGGATGGAGGGGGGAAAGGAGCCAATGGAGGGGTGGGGGGTGCTGGGCAGATGCGACAGGCAGTGGGGAATGCAGAGGAGGGGATTACAAAAGGACTCGGCTGGGGGGGGGAGAACGGAGGTAGGGAGAGGTTTGGCTGGGAGAAAACAGGATGGAAGGGGGGGAAGGAGCCCAGGGAATGGACTGAGGAAAGGACGGGGGGGGGTGAGGATCAGAGTTGATAGGAGGGAAATATGAAGGGAAAGAGGGCATCATCCAGGAGGGGGAGTTGATGGAAGCCACCTTGGTAAAGGAGATGAAGGGTGTAGAGATGGAGGGTAGAGGGGACACAAGAGTAAAGGCGTGGCAGGAGGTGGGGACAGGACAAGAGAGGAGCCACCAGGGGGTGAGGGGATCAGAGTTGATAGGAGGGAAATATGGAGGGAATGAGGGCATCATCCAGGAGGGGGAGTTGATGGAAGCCACCTTGGTAAAGGAGATGAAGGGTGTAGAGATGGAGGGTAGAGGGGACACAACAGTGAAGGCGTGGCAGGAGGTGGGGACAGGACAAGAGAGGAGCCATCAGGGGGTGAGGGGAATCAACACAGTGGGAGGTGTAGAGTAGGTGGATATGTTCGGGGAATAGGAGCAGATGGGGAAAAGGAATGAGGTCATAGAGGATCCACGTGGGGGACAGAAGGCGTATACAGAAGGCGCCACTGGATACACCATGCAGCAAAAAGGTCAAGTGGATTCTGGAAAAGGCGTTGGGACCGTTGGAGGGTAGGAGCGAGGGCGAGGAATGCAGTGTCATCGGCATATTGCAAGAGATGTACTGGAGAGGGTGTTGGGGCACACCTGCCATGTACAGGAGGTAGAGGAGAGGAGAGAGGACAGAGCCCTCGGGCACCCCAGCAGAAGGGTAGAAGGTGTGGGAATTGGCATTATTGGTGGTAACATATGAGGGGCGGCAGGAGAGGAAGGAGGCCATCAGACGGATGTAGTTGACAGGAAGGGCGTAGGTTTGGAGTTTAAACAGGAGACCAGGATGCCAGACATGGTCGTAGGCCTTTTTGAGGTCGAGGGAGACGAAAATGGCGGAGCGACAGGAGTTAAGCTGGAGGGAGAGGAGATGAGTGAGGTGGAGGAGTCGGCCATCGGCAGAGAAGGAAGGTCGAAAGCCACATTGGGTGTTGGGTAGGAGGTGGTTTTGGCGGAGGTGGTGATGGATGATCCGGGAAAGGATGGATTCCAAGAGCTTGCTGAACACCGATGTGAGACAGATAGGACGTTAGGAAGAGGCATCAGATGGAGGCTTGTTGGGTTTGGAGAACTTCAGGATACAGGAGGTTTTGCACAGGTCAGGGTAGAAACCAGTGGCAAGGATGATATTTTAGAGGGTGGCAAGGACTGAAAGGAAGGAGGGAGGACAGTGTTTGAGGTGGCGGCAGGTAATTCACTCGTGGCCGGGAGCAGTGTTGCGTTTAGCGCGGAGTGTGAGGCAGACGTCCTGTGTACTGATGGGAGTGTCAAGTTCATATGGTGGTGTGTGGCCCAAGTACTGGATGCTAGGGGAGGGGGAGGAACAGAGGTATTCATACGGTCCATGAGGTCAGGGAAGAGGGAATAATCAAATTGGGGATCATCTGGTATTGAAAAAAATCTGAGAGTTGAGAGGCAAAGTGGTTGGCCGCACCGAGGTTGTCAGGAAAGGGACGGTCATCAAGGAGGAGAGGGAACTGGGGGGTGGGGAGGTTTCCAGTAAGGTAGTGGAAAGCAGACCAATACTTGCAAGAGTTTATTGGGAGCATGGTGTTGAGTTGTGTACATGTCTGGCGGCAGGCATGGCGTTTCTTCGCAGTAAGCAGGTTGCAGATATGTTGTCGTAATTGCCGGTAGCGGGTAAGTGTGTCCCGGCCACGAGTGAGGAGAAAAGAGCGGTAGAGGTGGCGGGACTATCGAATTAGGATGGCCTGTGGAGGCAGGGTGGGCCGGTGAGGGTGGATGGCTTAGATGGAGATATGGGTGGCGATGGCGTCAGACAAGATCTGGTGCAGTAAGTCGGCAATGCGAGAGATGTCATCAGGAGATTGGAGGGCAAGGTCGTGGCCGTCACCCTGGGTGGAATGGAGTCCCGGTAGGCATCCCAGTTGGCACAGGAGTAATCATGGACAAGTTTAGGAGGGACGTCAAGGTGAGGAGCGGGGCGGGTATTGCGACAACTAGAGATAATGAGGAGAACAGGTGCATGGTCACTGCCAATAAGGTGAAGGACATCTGCGGTGATGCGCCCAAGGAGGTTGGGAGAGGCAAGGACCACATAAGGAGTGGTGTTGGGTTCGAGTCGGGTGTGCTTGGGGAGGTGACCAGGTCTCCCTGGAGGGTGGTGATAAACCGATGCCACCACTGGAGATTGGCAGGATCACGACTGTGGATATTGAGGTCAGTGGCAATCATGTAGGTGGAGAAGGTGCGGTCAATGTGGGCCCGGAAATCGTACGGGATGGGGATGCGAGGGCGGACATAAATGGTGGCACAGGTGACAGTAAGGGTGGGGAAGAAGAGGCTGAGGGTGAGATGCTCGGCAGGATTGTTAAGGAGAGGTTGGGGCCGGACAGGGAGGTGCTTGAGGTGGCCTATAGCAACTCTGCCATGCGCCAGAGGGTATGGGATATCGGTGCGGTGAAGGGTGTAAGGAGGTGTGGAGATGGAGATACATGGTTGAAGGAATGTTTCATTTAGGACAAAGGCATCCATGTTGTGCTGATGGATGGTGTGGAGGAAGAGGAGTATGTGGGTGGGCAGGGAGCAAATATTGTGGTACAGGATATGTTAGGAATGTTGTACCATGGGAGGCGAGAGCAATACGAGGGTGGTGAGTGGGGTGAAGGTGAAGTGGGCCTGGTTGTGGGAGTGGGTGGCATAGGTGATAAGATGGAAGATGGAACGGACATTGAGGGCGATCTGGGGAAGGCTGTGGGGGCGCTGAGGGGTGGATGTTTTGGAGCACAATGGTGATGAAACGGATTACGTTCTCTGCAGTAGGCGGAGAGCAGAGCGAGTTTTTGGGGTGGATGGGATCATCAACAGGACGAGCAGGGACGGTGAGCTCAGGGGTGAGTGGAGGAGGTTTCGCTTTACACTTCTAGGAGAAGGTTGGATGTGGTTTGTTACAGGTGTTGCAGGAGGGGGGAGAGGTGAGGTTGGGGCAGTTCTTGAGGAAGTGGGAAGCTTTGCAGTGGGGACAAGTAGGGGGGTTATTCCAGGCAGAGGTAACATGGTCATTGTATGTGAGGCAGCTTTGGCAGTGGTAAGATTGGACTGGGGAACAGGAGGGGTCCACCTTATGACGGCGATCGTAGATGAGGGCTCCCTTGGTGAGGAGGCGGTCAATGGAGCAGGAGGATTATGTGAATACCTGCATGAGAAAAGTCGGCCCGGCATCATTGAAGATGCGATGGGCCGAGCGGATTTCAATGTCGGGCTGGGAGTTGAGTTCTGCCAATACCTCAGCCTCTGTGATCACAGGGCTAAGCTTCGTGATCACAGAGGTGAAGGTTGGCAGACGTCGGGGAGGTTGAGGCTGACGGGGAGAGGATGGGGTGTGGTAGGATGTGAGGGTTGCACGTTGGCCAAATTGGATACAGAGGATGCGGGAGAGGAGATCGGTATGGAAGGAATCATTGGGGGATTTAATGAGGACCGAGTCCTTGCGAGGAATCAGAAGGGAGATGGGGCCATTGGGGTAGTATTTCCAGATGGCGAGGGTGAGGGAGTGGGCATCAAGGAATTGGGGGTCAGGATTGGAGAGGACAAAGGTGTGGGTGGCAGGCGTGGTGGGGGCGGGGGTCAGGGCCACGTCCATGGTGGTGGGTGGGTCACGGGGATTGGGGGTTTTTTTGGAGGAGACTTCGGGGGAAGGGTCAACATGCGGGCGCTTTGAAGGTTTCGTGGTCATGACCGGGTGTACAGGTGGCAGGGGGATGGGTTGCAGGGGGAGATGGCGGGGGGCAGGACCACCCTGAGCAGCGGATGACGCAGACGGCCGGGGCGTGGGTGTCACAGAGACTGTGGAACGTCGAGCCGAAATTCATGCTGGCTTGGAGCCCGTCGGAGGCGGTGCAGAGAGCGGCGGAAAGTTAGTAGCTGTCGATGGGGCGACAGTGATAGGGGAGGAGGAGTTGGGGGTGGTTACAGCCGAAAGTGGCGCAGGGGTGGGGTGGACAGGGAGAGAAGGAAGGACGGGAAGTGGGGTGGAGGATGAGCTCCATGTGATGGTGGTTGGAGCAGCGGAGGGAGAGGTGAAAATGATTGTGCTGGTGGGTTGGGACATGGTGGCGGCGCGCGAGAAGGGCGGCGGCGGGGAGCACCGGCAGGCGGCGGCGGTGGCGGCGAGGAGGACCGGACGGCGAGCAGTATTGACAGCAAGCAGACGACACGGCAAGGAAATGGATCTTCCACGTCGAAGATGCACCCTGAGAGTAGCCCAGGCAGTGAAAGCCTTCGCCGAAGAAGTGAGGGAATCCAACCCTCGAATGGAATTTGTTGTTTTTTTTTTTTTTCTTTATTGAATTTCAATTCCCCCCGAAGGGGGCGGGCTGGCAGCAGCTTAGTATGCCGCTCTTCAGCCGACAGATTTTGTGACAAAGATCAAGAGAACAAATAATAAAAAACAGGCGATAAAATCGAAGACTTAGAAAGTAACAGAGCGAAAAGAAATCGTGTAACTTAAAACAACAAGAGAGGGATGATGATGCTAAGAAAAATACATATGAAGCAGACAGGGAAAACAATAGACAATTAAAAAACACGGCGACAGCCTGGATTCTGTTCGCAAAAGACATAAAATTCACACCGAGCGACAGCATGGTGTCTGTTCGCAACACGATAAAGGCAAACAACACTGAATAGTCACTGGAACACTGCACTAAAAATGTTGGCTAATGTGACACCACAGTCGAGAGCAGGTGGGGGGAGACGGGACAGAAGATGGGAAAAAAGGAGGGGAAAGGAGAGTAAAAGCGAAGAGGGGAACCGGGAAAGGAGTTGATGGAGGATGAGGACCCAGAAGAGGGCTGGAGGGCAGACGCGACAGGGAGTGGGGGAGGCAGAGGAGGGGAATACAAAAGGACTGGGGGGAGAAGGGAGGTAGGGAGAGGTGTAGTGGCGAGAAAACAGGACGGAAGGGGGGGGGAAGAGGGAGCCCAGGGAAAGGACAGAGGAAAGGAGGGGGAGTGAGGATCAGAGTTGATAGGAAGGATAAATGGAGGGAGAGAGGGCATCATCTGGGAGGGGGAGTTGACAGAAGCCACATTGGGAAAGAAGATGGAGGGTGTACAGATGGAGGGTAGGGGGGACACAATGGTGAAGACGTGGCAGGGGGTGGGGATGGGAGAGGAGAGGAGCAACCAGGGGGTGAGGAGGTTCAAGACGGCGGGAGGTGTAGAGGATGCAGATATGTTCGAGGAATAGGAGCAGATGGGGGAAAGGAATGAGATCATAGAGGATCCGCGTGGGGGACGGGAGGCGGATACGGAAGGCGAGGCGGTGTGCATGACGCTCAAGGATCTGGAGGGATTGATAGAATTTGGGGGGGGGGCAGACATCCAGGCAGGACTGGCATAACAGAGGACGGGACGGATGAAGGATGTGTAGGTGTGGAGGATGGTAGAGGGGTGCAACCCCCATGTCCGGCCAGAGAGGAGTTTGAGAAGTCGGAGGCGGTTGTGGGCTTTGGATTGGATGGAGCGGAGATGAGGTATCCAGGTGAGGTGACGGTCAATGGTGGGGCCAAGGTAGGTGAGGGTGGGGGTGAGGCGGACAGGACATGCGCAGACAGTAAGGGAGAAATCCAGGAGCCGGAAGGAGCGAGTGGTAGGACCTACGATGATTGCCTGGGTCTTGGAAGGATTGAGTTTCAGGAGCCATTGGTTACACCATGCAGCAAAAAGGTCAAGGTGATTCTGGAGAAGGCGTTGGGACTGTTGGAGGGTAGGAGCGAGGGCGAGGAATGCGGTGTCATCAGCATATTGCAAGAGGTGTACTGGATGGGGGGGGGGTTGGGGCATATCTGCCGTGTACAGAAGGTAGGGGAGAGGGGAGAGGACAGAGCCCTGAGGCACACCGGCAGAGGGGTAGAAGGTGTGGGAATTGGCATGATGGATGGTAACATAGGAGGGGCGGTGGGAGAGGAAGGAGGCCACCAGACGGATGTAGTTGATAGGAAGGGCGTAGGTTTGGAGTTTAAACAGGAGACCGGGATGCCAGACACGGTTGTAGGCCTTTTCGAGGTCAAGTGAGACAAAAATGGCGGAGCGACGGGAGTTAAGCTGGAGGGAGAGGAAATGAGTGAGGCGGAGGAGCTGGTCATCAGCAGAGAAGGAAGGTCGAAAGCCACATTGGGTGTTTGGGAGGAGGTGGTTTTGGTGGAGGTGGAGATGGATGCGCCGGGAAAGGATGGATTCCAACAGCTTGCTGAACACCGATGTGAGACAGATAGGACGATAGGAAGAGGCATCAGATGGAGGCTTATTGGGTTTGGAGAACATCAGGATACGGGAGGTTTTCCACAGGTCGGGATAGAAGCCTGTGGCAAGGATGACATTGTAGAGGGTGGCAAGGAGGGAAAGGAAGGAGGGAGGGCAGTGTTTGAGGTGGCGGTAGGTAACGCAGTTGTGGCCGGGAGCAGTGTTGCATTTAGTGCGGAGTGTGAGGCTGATGTCCTGTGTAGTGATGGGAGTGTTAGGTGCAGATGGTGGGGTGTGGCCCAAGTACTGGAAGCTAGGAGCAAGGGGAGGAACAGAGGTATTCGTACGGTCCATGACATCAGGGAAGAGGGAATAATCAAAGTGGGGATCATCTGGGATGGAAAAAACATCAGAGAGGTGGGAGGCAAAGTGGTTGGCCTTACTGAGGTTGTCAGGAAAGGGACGGTCATTAAGGAGGAGAGGGTACTGGGGGGTGGGGCGGTTCCCAGTAAGGCGGTGGAAGGCAGACCAATACTTGGAAGAGTTGATGGGGAGTGTGGTGTTGAGTCGTGTACATGTCTGGCGCCAGGCTCTGCGTTTCTTCGCAACAAGCAGGTTGCGGATGTGTCGCTGTAATTGCCGGTGGCGGGTAAGTGTATCCCGGTCATGAATGTGGAGAAAAGAGCGGTAGAGGCGACGGGACTCTCGAAGGAGAAGGACGGCCTGTGGAGGCAGGGCGGGGCGGTGAGGGTGGATGGCTTTGGTGGGGATATGGGTGGCGACGGCGTCAGACAATGTCTGGTGCCGGAAGGCAGCAACACGAGCGATGTCATCAGAAGACTGGAGGGTAAGGTCGTGGCCGTCAACCTGGGTGTGAATGGAATCCCAGTAGGCATCCCAGTTGGCAAGGGAGTAATCATGGACAAGTTTAGGAGGGACGTCAGGGCGAGGAGCGTGGCGGGGTTGGCGACCGTTAGAGATAGTGAGGAGGACAGGAGTATGGTCACTGCCAATGAGGTCATGGACATCCGCGGTGAGGGCCCAAGGAGGTTTGGAGAGGCAAGGACCACATCAGGAGTGGTGTTGGATTCGGGCCGGGTGTGCTGAGGCAGGGGAACCAGGTCTCCCTGGAGAGTGGTGAGAAACTGATGCCACCATCGGAGGTCGGCAGGATCATGGCTGTGGATATTGAGGTCAGCAGCAATCACGTAGGTGGAGAAGGTGCGGTCAATGTGGGCCAGGAAATCGTACGGGATGGGGGTGCGAGGGCGGACATAAATGGTGGCACAGGTGATGGTAAGGGTGGGGAAGAAGAGGCTGAGGGTGAGATGCTCGGCAGGATTGTTAAGGAGAGGTTGGGGCCGGACAGGGAGGTGCTTGAGGTGGCCTATAACAACTCAGCCACGCGCGAGAGGGTACGGGTTATCGGTGCGGTGTAGAGTGTAAGGAGCCGTGGAGACGGAGAGATGGGGTTGAAGGAAGGTTTCATTTAGGACGAAGGCATCCACGCGGTGCTGACGTAGGGTGTGGAGGAAGAGGAGTTTGTGAGTGGGCAGGGAGCGAATGTTGTGGTACAGGATACGGTACGGTTGTTGTGCCATGGGATTGGAGAGTTAGACAAGGGTGGTGAGGGGGGTGAAGGTGAAGTGGCCCTGGTTGTGGGAGTATGTGGCATAGGTGGTAAGATGGAAGATGGAACGGGCAGCAAGGGCGATTTATTAAAGAGTGTGTGAGCGCTGGAAGGGGTGGATGTTTTGGAGCACAATGGTGGTGAAACGGATGATGTCCTCAGCAGTAGGGGGAGGGCGGAGCGAGTTGTTGGGGTGGATGGGGTCATCAACAGGACGGACAGGCACGGTGAGCTCAGGGGTTACAGGCGGAGGTTTCGCTTTACACTTCGAGGAGTAGGTAGGATGCGGTTCGTTGCAAGTGTTGCAGGAGGGGGGAGAGGTGAGGTTGGGGCAATGATTGAGGAAGTGGGAAGCTTTGCAGTGGGGACAAGTAGGGGGGTTCCTGCAGGCGGAGGTAACGTGGTCGTTGTAGGTGAGACAGCGTTGGCAGCGGTAGGATTGGACGGGGGAACGGGAGGGGTCCACCTTATGGCGCTGATTGTATATGAGGGCTCCCTCGGTGAGGAGGCGGTCAATGGAGGAGGAGGATTCGGTGAATATCCGCATGAGAAAAGTCGGCCCAGCATCATTGAAGATGCGACGGGCCGAGCGGATTTCAATGTCGGGCCGGGAGTTGAGTTCCGCCAACACCTCAGCCTCCGTGATCACGGGGCTAAGCTTCGTGATCACAGCGGTGAAGGTCGGCGGACGCCGGGGAGGTTGAGGCTGACGGGGAGAGGACGGGGTGTAGGGGGTGAGGGTTGCATGTTGGCCAAATTAGATACGGGGGATGCGGGAGAGGAGATCGGTGTGGAGGGAAGCACTGGGGGATTTGATGAGGACTGAGTCCTTGCGAGGAATCAGTTGGGAGATGGGAGCATTGGGGTAGTATTTCCGGATGGCGAGGGTGAGGGAGCGGGCATCAAGGAATTGAGGGTCAGGATTGGAGAGGACAAAGGTGTGGGTGGCAGGCGGGGCAGGGGTGGGGTCGGAGCTGCGTCCATGGGGGTGGGTGGGTCACGGGGGCTGGGGGTTTTTTTGGAGGAGACTGCAGGGGAAGGGTCAGCATTCGGGCGCTTTGAAGGTTTCGCGGGCACGACTGGGTGGAGAGGGGGCAGGGGTATGGGTTGCAGGGGGAGATGGCGGGGGGCAGGACCACCCTGAGCAGCGGATGACGCAGACGGAGGGGGCGTGGGTGTCACTGAGACTGTGGAACGTCGAGCAGAGATCCGTGCTGGCTTGGAGCCTGTCGGAGGCGGTGCGGGGAGCGGCGGAAAGTCAGTAGCTGTCGATGGGGCGACAGTGATAGGGGAGGAGGAGTTGGGGGTGGTTACAGCCGAATGTGGTGCAGGGGTGGGGTGGACAGGGAGAGAAGGAAGGACGGGGAGTGGGGTGGAGGAGGAGCTCCATGTGATGGTGGTTGGAGCAGCGGAGGGAGAGGTGAAAATGATAGTGGTGGTGGTGGTGGTGGGTTGGGACATGGCGGCGGCGCGCGAGAAGGGTGGCGGCGGCGACCAGACGGCGACGGCGGCGACCGGCAGGCGGCGGCGGCGGCGGCGGCGGCGGCGGCGGCGGCGAGCCCCGGCAGGCGACGGCGGCGGCGGCGGCGAGGACCGGAAGGCGGCCAAACGGCGGCGCAGACGGCGACGGCGGCGAGCACCGGCAGGCGGCGACCAGGCGGCGGCGGCGAGCCCCGGCAGGCGGCGACGGCGGCGGCGAGCACCGGCAGGCAGTATGGACGGCAAGCAGACGACACGGCAGGGAAACGGCGGGGATCTTCCACGTCTAAGGTGCACCCTGAGAGTAGCCCAGGCAGTGAAACTCTTCGATGAAGAAGAGAGGGAATCCAACCCTCGAATGTCGGAATTTGTTGTTTTTCTTTTTTTTTTTTTTTTTTTTTTACTTTATTGTTATTTTAAAACCTGTACAATTCAGGTAGGCTGGCAGCGGCACACTACGCCGCTCTTCAGCTATAGCGTTGTACAAGAGTATAAAACATGGTGAATGACAATGAACAAAGTGACGGGCAAAAGAGAGAGGTCACAGAGACATAAAAAACACGGAGTCGTTCACATGTGATGATAACAACACTGAAAACACGTTGGCACGGCGCACAAAACACTGGTGAGTCCGACGGCACAAGTGAACATAGGAGTGGGACGGCGGACACCAAAAACACTATATGACGTCACACACACGAAGCACAAAAGGCGACGATCTCCGGCGCGCGAATGTTCACTATACGTGTGCGAGTCCGGGGACCTGCCAAGAGAGGAGGAGGAGGAAGGGGAGTGGGAGAGCGAGAGGGGAGAGCAGAGATGCCACGGGCAGGGGAAATAGGGGGAGGGAGGAAGGGGGAGAGGAAGCCCGGGGGAAGAGGGGGAAGGGAGGGGACAGGGAGATGGAAAAAGAAGGGAAGAGAAGAGAAGGGAGGGAGGGTGCCGAAAGGAAAGGACACGGGAAGTGGGGGGTGGGGCAGGGTCAAAGTTGATAGGAGGGGTAGATGGAGGGGACGAGGACATCATCAGGGAGAGGGAGCCGGCGGAAGCCACCTTGGGAGAGGGCATGGAGGGTAGAGAGATGGAGACCGGGTGGGACGTGCGAATACAGGCGCGGCAGCGGGCGGGGGTGGGAGAGGAGTGGGGAAACGAGCGGGTGAGGAGGATCAAGTTTACGTGAGGTGTACAGGATACGTATCCTTTCAAGGAAAAGGAGGAGGTGGGGGAAGGGGATGAGATCATACAGGATCCGCGTGGGGGAGGGGAGACGGATGCGATAGGCAAGGCGGAGAGCATGGCGTTCAAGGATTTGGAGGGATTTATAGAAGGTAGGGGGGGCGGAGATCCACGCTGGATGGGCGTAACAAAGGATAGGGCGGATGAGGGATTTATAGGTGTGGAGGATTGTGGAGGGGTCCAGACCCCACGTGCGGCCGGAAAGGAGCTTGAGGAGACGGAGTCGGGAACGTGCCTTGGCTTGGATCGTCTGGAGATGGGGAGTCCAGGAGAGACGACGGTCGAGGGTGACGCCAAGGTACTTAAGGGTGGGAGTGAGGGCGATAAGACAGCCATAGATGGTGAGATAGAAATCAAGGAGGCGGAAGGAAGGGGTGGTTTTGCCTACAATGATCGCCTGGGTTTTGGAGGGATTGACCTTGAGCAACCACTGGTTGCACCAAGCGGTGAACCGGTCAAGATGGGATTGGAGAAGGCGTTGGGAGCGTTGCAGGGTGGGGGCAAGGGCGAGGAAGGCGGTGTCATCGGCAAACTGGAGGAGGTGGACGGGGGGTGACGGCGGCGGCATGTCCGCCGTGTACAAAAGGTACAGAAGGGGGGAGAGGACGGAGCCTTGGGGCACACCGGCGGAGGGGAAAAAGGTGTAGGAATCGGTGTTATGGATGGTGACATAGGAAGGACGGCGGGAGAGAAAGGAACCGATCAGACGGACGTAGTTAATGGGAAGGGCAAAGGTTTGGAGCTTGAAGAGGAGACCGGAATGCCAGACGCGGTCATAAGCGCGTTCGAGGTCAAGGGAGAGGAAGATGGCGGAGCGACGGGAATTAAGCTGTTCGGAAAGGAGATGAGTGAGGTGAAGGAGAAGATCGTCGGAAGAGAAGGATGGCCGAAAGCCACACTGGGTGACGGGAAGGAGGCGGTGCTGGCGGAGATGCTGGTGGATGCGGCGGGTGAGGATAGATTCCAGGACCTTGCTGAAGACCGAGGTAAGGCTGATGGGACGGTAGGAGGAGACGGCGGACGGCGGTTTGCCAGGTTTAAGGAACATGAGGATACGGGAGGTTTTCCACAGGTCGGGGTAGTAACCGGTGGACAGGACTACATTGTAGAGCCTGGCCAGGGTCAGGGTGGAGAGGAAAGAGACAGGAGCTTCACGAAGGTGACGGTAGGTGGCACGATCGTGACCAGGAGCGGTGTTGCGTTTTGTGCGGAGTGTATCAATGAGATCCTGTGTAGTGATAGGGGCATTGAGTTCCGTGTGTGTAATGTTGTCCAAGTACTGGAAGCCAGGAGCGAGGGGAGGGGAAGAGGTGTCAGTTCGATCGCGGATATCTGGGAAGAGGGAGTAATCGAACTGCGGATCATCGGGGACGGAAAATACATCGGAGAGGTAGGAGGCAAAGTGATTGGCCTTACTAATTGAGTCAGGGAAAGGGTGATCATCATGGAGAAGAGGATAATAGGGGGAGGGTTTAGTTCCGGTAAGGCGACGGAAGGCCGACCAGAACTTGGACGAGTTGATTGGTAGGGTTGCATTTAAACGGGTGCATGTCTGTCGCCAGTCCCGGCGTTTCTTAGCCGCGAGCAAATTGTGAACGTGTCGCTGGAGTTGCCGGTGGCGTCGTAGTGTGTCCGGGTCACGCGTGCGGAGGAAGGCACGGTAGAGACGACGGGATTCACGGAAGAGGAGAATGGCCTGTGGGGGTAAGGGAGGACGGTACGGGTGGATGGCGACAGTAGGAACGTGGGCCTCCACGGCCTCAGACAAGGTCCGCTGGAGAAAGGAGGCGGCATGGGTGACATCGTCAGGGTGGTGGTAGGTGAGAGGGTGGCTATCGACCTGGGTGGAAAGGGTATCCCGGTAGGCATTCCAGTCGGCTCGGGAATAGTCGTGGACATACTTAGGGGGAGGGTCAGTACGAGGGTCGGGGCGAGGGCGACGACCGTCTGAAACGGTGAGGAGGACAGGGAGATGGTCGCTACCAATAGGCTCCAGGACAGCCACCGTGATACGGCCAAGGAGGTTGGGGGAGGAGAGGATAACATCAGGAGTGGAGTTGGATTCAGGACGGGTATGCCGGGGGATGGGGACGAGGTCACCTTGAAGGGTGGAGAGGAACCGATGCCATCGCCGTAACTGGGCAGCGGAACGACTATGGATGTTGAGGTCGGCGGCGATCACGTAGGAGGAAAAGGTACGATCGACGTGGGAGAGGAAGTCGAAGGGAATAGGAGCGTTGGGGCGGACATAGATGGTGGCGCAGGTAACGGTAAGGCCGGGGAAGAAGAGACTAAGGATCAGGTGTTCGGTGGGGTTGGGAAGGAGAGGTTGGAGCCGAACGGGGATCTGGCGGTGGTGACCAATGGCAACTCCGCCACGCGCAATCGGGAGGGGATTATCGGAGCGGTGGAGGAGGTAGGGCGAAGTGTGGACTGTGTGTTGGGGTTGCAGGAAGGTTTCATTGAGGAGGAAGGCATCCACGCGGTGGGTGGCAAGGGTGTGCAGGAACAGGTTTTTGTTGGCGGGAAGGGAGCGTATGTTGTTGAAAAGGATACGTTGCTGTCGCGCCATGACTGGGATTTAAACGAGGGTGTCAAGACGGGAGAAGGTGAAATGGGCCTGGTTGTTGGAGTAGGTGGCGTACATCTTGAGTTGGAAGATGGAACGGGCAGCAAGGGAGATCTGCTGGAGGGTGTGAGGGCGCTGAAAGGGATGAACATTCTGGAGGACGATGGTGAGGAACCTGATGATGTCCTCAGCGGTGGGTGGGGGACGAAGGGAATTGCCAGGAGGGGTGGGGGCGTCCAGAGGACGGACAGGTACGGTGAGTTCAGGAGTGGTTGGAGGGGGTCGGGCTTTACACTTTTGGGAGTAGGTGGGAGGAATTTGTTGCATATCTTTCACTTTTTTAACGAACGCATCATCACTAGTGTTGCTGAGTATGAAGAACTGTCTTTGGAAATAAACAAGAGACATGAACGGGGTTACCCCTTTGTTAACAGACAATCGATACTCAATAGACGCAGATAAGGTGACTTTTCTTACTTCCAAACGTTTCCTGTTAAGCTTATTATTGCGACATCGAATAAACGCCGTCCGTTGAATGCACTGTTGCCTGGCGTCGCCGACAGATGTCAGCTCGTTACGCTGCCGGGAAAAACTTCCGTCTCCTGTCTCCAATTCCTCTGCAATGCCTGTACGCCGGAGCAAACAACAGGCGAACGACCAGTCATCAGAACAATGATAGTATTCACTACAGTTGGCCTGAACTTACGAACAAGATTTTACGCAGTACGAATGAAAGACAGTACTGTCGGACGAATAATGAGCTAAGGAACACAAGCGATTCTCTTTCTTAGACGCAAACCTCACAGAGCTACACACACACACACACACACACACATATGCAATAGAGCGCTATTGTAGCGAAATACTTGCAATGAAAAGCCGTGATATCCACACAGGATAGTTGTGTATGTCAGCTGCACTGTTGGTGATGCAGAAAGCAAAGCAGCGAAGGAAAGGAAAAATATGGGCGTCTGAATTTTCACAGAAGCTGACAAATACGTGGCGGCAGTTCACGAGTCATTGAATTACAGCTACAGACTTTATGAGGCGTGTGTCGCAATTTTACTTGTATGTCTGTGGACAATTACTGAATTCGATTTGTTCAGTATTCCGTTTGAAACGGATAAACATACTAAGTGGTAAAACAACAGGGACTATGTAATGGCTACTGTAATGCTTTATACAATATTACTAGTGCCGGTACTTAGACATGAAGTACTGACATGCTGAACTTCTCTAAATTCTGCCAGTAAGCAAGTCCAGCAATCAAATAATTTGCAAAAGGTAATAACAAGCAACGCATTTCTGCTGGGCTGTTTTTCACCTGAAGCTAGAGGGTGTGTAAGAAGAAAATGCCAGTAGGTAGGTCAGTGCAGCTCCCTTTCCTGAGGAGGAGTTGTTGATACCACCTGGGAAGCACCAGGAATTGCTACATCATTCATGTTACCTCAAACATAGCATCCTGAAAGGAACACGGAATTCAAGATACAGATATTTGAAAGCCGATTTTTGGTTATGATATCAATGTCAGCAACGTTCATGGTGATGTGATAGCAATGTGACAATTTTGGACAGCTTGTATTCTGTGATTCGAGCCAGTAAACGATAGATAATTGTAAGTGGGTGTTGGTTGTTTTAGGGGAAGGGGACAAAACAGTGAGGTCGTTGGTCGCATTGGATTAGGGTAGGACGGGAAAGGGGTCTGCCGTGACGTTCAAAGGAACCATTCTGGCATTTGCCTGAAGCGATTTAGGGAAGAAAACACAGAAATCCTAAATCAGGTTGGCGGACACGAGTTTGAACCGCCGTCCTCCCGAATGCGAGTCCAGCGCTCTAACCACTGCGCAACCTCGCTCGGTGTAGTGAGTGTGATGTGGGTGACTGCATGCTCATGAGTTGTGAGATGTGTGATGCTGGTAACTCCCAAGCGCAACTCCACATTCCTCTCAAACCAACCCTCAGATTTCAACAGTTCTCGCAATAAAACGCGAGAGTCGCGAGCTGTAGTATTTCCAGACTTTACCCTTCGGAAAGAGGTGACACTTTTGCTTTGTTTACAAGGACTATCGAGTTTACAGAACTGCAGCGTAATAATTTTTTACTCTGCTGTTTATTTCTTTCCCTACCCATCCAATCATCAACTTCAGTTACCATAAATTTCAAAACTAAAGAGCTTCTATGACTTTCGTGTTACGATGTCAAGTGCTGGATAAATGCCGTGAAATTGCATTTTTCTTCCAATTGGTTCGGGGTCAGTCCTCCATTGCTTCACTATTCAGATGACGATAGAAGGAAGAAATTAATTTGTTTTCGTCTATGGCAAGCCGTCCACGCTGACTTGTGACGGACCAGTGGTGCAGAAGATTGTGAGACGTGCGATAAGGCTGCGCTCACATTGTCACTGACAACGGTCGTTGGACTCCGTCGCCAAAGGTTGACCTCCAACATCGTCTGACAGCTTGGTCACTGTGCGTCCCACCTGATTCGTTAGTTTTTGACGAGATCGAGGAGGTTAGATTAGGTCAGAACCTATTTTATGTATGAAGTAGGCTATATTCTAACCTACAATGATGGGATGGATACCACGGCGCCTCTGTGCTTGAAGACGAGTGCTGCAGTTCGGCTTTTGCTGTTATAAGATGCACGTAAATCAGCTGCATCTGTCTCGAAACGAACGTGGAGAGTACTGCACACTCCGTCCGCAGTTACTGTAATTACCAGACAAGTTTCACAAACATACGGGATGAAAGATAAACACTGTGCCACAAATATTAAAATCGCTATTATTTTGTGAATCCACTTTCCTACTCTCACCAGCGATTTCAGAAGGGACCAAGACCTTACAAACGAACAGGCCGTAATTGATTTTTTTCATATTTATACACGCGTCGTACGAAAATATGTAGTTTCAGTGATACACAGCACTCATGATCTCTCCAAAACACAGGCGCATAATGGGGCCCCTTAGGGATATGGCAGCAAGAGAGGGGAAGAAAACCCATGTGCACTCCGTGTGCATACCGGGGGGAGTCATTCCAGATGTGGAAAGGGTCCTTCCGGATTCCATGAAGGGTACTGGGTGCACCCATCTGCAGGTGGTCGCTCATGTCGGCACCAATGATGTGTGTCGCTATGGATCGGAGGAAATCCTCTCTGGCTTCCGGCGGCTATCTGATTTGGTGAAGACTGCCAGTCTCGCTAGCGGGATGAAAGCAGTGCTCATCATCTGCAGCATGGTCGACAGGACTTACTGCGGACCTTTGGTACAGAGCCGAGTGGAGGGTCTGAATCAGAGCCTGAGACTGTTCTGGGACCGTGTGGGCTGCAGATTCCTCGATTTGCGCCATAGGATGGTGGGGTTTCGGGTTCCGCTGGATAGGTCAGGAGTCCACTACACGCAGCAAGCGGCTACACGGGTAGCAGGGGCTGTGTGGCGTGGACTGGGCGGTTTTTTAGTTTAGATGGCCTCGGGCAAGTACAGAAAGGGCAACAGCCTCAAAGGGTACGGGGCAAAGTCAGGACACGCGGGGACCAAGCAGCAATCGGTATTGTAATTGTAAACTGTCGAAGCTGCATTGGTAAAGTACCGGAACTTCAAGTGCTGATAGAAAGCACCGAAGCTGAAATCGTTATAGGTACAGAAAGCTGGCTGAAGCCAGAGAGAAATTCAGCCGAAATTTTTACAAAGGCACATACAGTGTTTAGAAAGGATAGATTGCATGCAACCGATGGTGGCGTGTTTGTCGCTGTTAGTAGTAGCTTATCCTGTAGTGAAGTAGAAGTGGATAGTTCCTGTGAGTTATTATGGGTGGAGGTTACACTCAACAACCGAGCTAGGTTAATAATTAGCTCCTTTTACCGACCTCCCGACTCAGCAGCATTAGTGGCAAAACAACTGAGAGAAAATTTGGAATACATTTCACATAAATTTTCTCAGCATGTTATAGTTTTAGGTGGAGATTTCAATTTACCAGATATAGACTGGGACAATCAGATGTTTAGGACGGGTGGTAGGGACAGAGCATCGAGTGACATTATACTGAGTGCACTATCCGAAAATTACCTCAAACAATTAAACAGAGAACCAACTCGTGGAGATAACATCTTGGCCCTACTGATAACAAACAGACCCGAACTTCTCGACTCTGTAAGTGCAGAACAGGGAATCAGTGATCATAAGGCCGTTGCAGCATCCCTGAATATGGAAATTAATAGGAATATAAAAAAAGGGAGGAAGGTTTATCTGTTTAGCAAGAGTAATAGAAGGCAGATTTCAGTCAACCTAACAGATCAAAACGAAAATTTTTGTTCTGACACTGACAATGTGGAGTGTTTATGGAAAAACTTTAAGGCAATCGTAAAATGCGTTTTAGACAGGTACGTGCCGAGTAAAACTGTGAGGGACGGGAAAAACCTATTGTGGTACAACAACAAAGTTAGGAAACTACTGCGAAAGCAAAGAGAGCTTCACTCCAAGTTTAAACGCAGCCAAAACCTCTCAGACAAACAGAAGCTAAATGATGTCAAAGTTAGCGTAAGGAGGGCTATGCGTGAATTCGAAAGTAAAATTCTATGTACCGACTTGACAGAAAATCCTAGGAAGTTCTGGTCTTACGTTAAATCAGTAAGTGGCTCGAAACAGCATATCCAGACACTCCGGGATGATGATGGCATGGAAACAGAGGATGAACGCGTAAAGCTGGAATACTAAACACCTTTTTCCAAAACTGTTTCACAGAGGAAGACCGCACTGCAGTTCCTTCTCTAAATCCTCGCACAAACGAAAAAAATGGCTGACATCGAAATAAGTGTCCAAGGAATAGAAAAGCAACTGGAATCACTCAACAGAGGAAAGTCCACTGGACCTGACGGGATACCAATTCGATTCTACACAGAGTACGCAAAAGAACTTTCCCCCCCTTCTAACAGACGTGTACCGCAAGTATCTAGAGGAACGGAAGGTTCCAAACGATTGGAAAAGAGCACAGGTAGTCCCAGTCTTCAAGAAGGGTCGTCGAGCAGATGCGCAAAACTATAGACCTATATCTTTGACGTCGATCTGTTGTAGAATTTTAGAACATGTTTTTTGCTCGAGTATCATGTCGTTTTTGGAAACCCAAAATCTACTCTGTAGGAATCAACATGGATTCCGGAAACAGCGATCGTGTGAGACCCATCTCGCTTTATTTGTTCATGAGACCCAGAAAATATTAGATACAGGCTCCCAGGTAGATGCCATTTTCCTTGACTTCCGGGAAGCGTTCGATACAGTTCCGCACTGTCGCCTGATAAACAAAGTAAGAGCCTACGGAATATCAGACCAGGTGTGTGGCTTGATTGAAGAGTTTTTAGCAAACAGAACACAGCATGTTGTTATCAATGGAGAGACGTCTACAGACGTTAAAGTAACCTCTGGTGTGCCACAGGGGAGTGTTATGGAACCATTCCTTTTCACAATATATATAAATGACCTAGTAGATAGTGTCGGAAGTTCCATGCGGCTTTTTGCGGAAGATGCTGTAGTATACAGAGAAGTTGCAGCATTAGAAAATTGTAGCGAATTGCAGGGAGATCTGAACCGGATGGGCACTTGGTGCAGGGAGTGGCAACTGACCCTTAACATAGACAAATGTAATGTGTTGTGCATACATAGAAAGAAGGATCCTTTATTGTATGAATATATGATAGCAGAACCAACACTGGTAGCAGTTACTTCTGTAAAATATCTGGAGTATGCATGCGGAACGATTTGAAGTGGAATGATCATATAAAATTAATTGTTGGTAAGGCGGGTACCAGGTTGAGATTCATTCTGAGAGTCCTTAGAAACTGTAGTCCATCATCAAAGGAGGTGGCTTACAAAACACTCGTTCGACTATACTTGAGTATTGCTCATCAGTGTGGGATCCGTACCAGATCGGGTTGACGGAGGAGTTAGAGAAGATCCAAAGAAGAGCGGCGCGTTTCGTCACAGGGTGATTTGGTAACCGTGATAGCGTTACGGAGATGTTTAGCAAACTCGAGTGGCAGACTCCGCAAGAGAGGCGCTCTGCATCGCGGTGTAGCTTGCTCGCCAGGTTTCGAGAGGGTGCGTTTCTGGATGAGGTATCGAATATATTGCTTCCCCCTACTTATACCTCCCGAGGAGATCACGAATGTAAAATTAGAGAGATTCGAGCGCGCACGGAGGCTTTCTGACAGTCATTCTTCCCGCGAACCGTACGCGACTGGAACAGAAACTGGAGGTAATGACAGTGGCACGTAAAGTGCCCTCCGCCACACACCGTTGGGTGGCTTGCGGAGTATAAATGTAGACGTAGATGTTCAGAGTGTGGTTAATTATGCTACAGTGGCAGGATGTCCGACTTCGTTGGACGTTTTCTATGTGATAATGAGCACAAAGTAGTTAATTTGCGTTATGGAAGTATATGTTTCTATTATAAACTGAAGGGGCAAAGTAACTGGTGTACCTGCCTAATATGGTGTGGGGCCCCTGCGAGCACGTAGAGGTGGCATAACATGATATGGCATGGACTCAACTAACGTCTGAAGTAGTTCTAAAAGAAAATAACACCATGAACCCTGCCAAGCTGCCCATAATTCCATAAGAGTACACGGGCTTTCAGTGAGGTAACCCGAATAATCAGACAGCTCAACAATGAAGGCGCTCTATCTGGTATGCAGAAGTTCACAAAACGTTGGGAAGCTGTCACTAGCAGAAAAGCTTTGGACAAACGAACAACTACAGTGAAATAATGAGACTGACAGGAAACACATTACAAATTAATAACGCCACGTGCGTAGTGCACAAGATTGCGAGTGACACGATCCGCAAGAAGGAGAAAGTGAAGTAAAATATGCAAGTGTTACCACCTAAACTTGAATTACAATGACAAAATCCTGTTTGGCAGTTAAAATTTAAAACGTAAATTTGTAGCTTTAGAAAAATACAAAGATTGCATGTATATATCTACAGGATAAAAAATATAAAGGAATTAACATTTAGAGAAAAGGGCTACCTGAGGGGAGTTCAATTTGAGGGCTCAAATAAACTGATCAAACACTTAACATAAACAAAGCCAACTGAAGCATAAAAACTGGCTGGAAATGCATCATGTAAAAATACATAAATTAATACACAGTAAAAAAAAAGCAATTTCAATGCAGAATAACTAAAGTAAAGAAACTGGCTAAGTAAATATTTCAAAAATTGACATCGTGGTGTCAAGGTAGTTCTGATCCTTACTAATCAGCTGATCATTAAACAGGTGATCATTAACTCCATATCCATGTTTGATAATTTACAATTCTTCTAGAAGTCCACAACAAAACCCAGCACAATCTTATGACTGGTGGGAAGTTTAAGACTTTGGCCAGATGAAGCAGCATTCTGCCTCTGTTGAGAATTTTAAGTCAACAGGGCATCGACCACCCATGCTGTGGGATCTCCAGATTCTGAATTATGCCAGAAAGTGGCAAAAAAAGTGACCTTCTTGTTAAATTGGAAGAATCAGAATTACTTTGACATCCTGATGTGAGTTTTTAAAAAATTTTGGTTTGGGTTATTCTTCTTTTAAGTTGCTTTTTCCTATATATTGTTCAGTGTATTTTTATATTATGCATTACGTGCAATTTTGGCTCTATGGAAGCCGTTTCTTATATAAACCATTTATTATTGATTTTTCTTTTAACTTGTTCTCCCCTTGGGTGTGCCACTCTTCTGATGATGTCTATTATTTCATATGTTCCAATGCGCAACGCTTTTTCTTGCTAAGGTCGCAGAAAAACATATGGACTGATGCAAGACAAAGCATAGTCTACTGGAACATAGTGCAGGAGCTGACGACATGCTATTGATGAATACATAAACGTAACTGGAAACGTCAGCCATGTGAAGATGGGCACAGATTCCCAAGGCCAGTTATGGCACTGAAATAAGGCACTTCGAAACTGTTTATACAGTATCTGTGTCTTCACAATACTATGCCCTTCAGAACGGCATGCAAATCTGAAGGAACAGGCACTGTCATTGACAATTATAGCAGTGGTGAACATTAGGGATTTAAGTCCCAGACAGGAACAAATTTTCACGTGTCACACACATCTGACATCAATGTATAACCGCAGTAAGCGAAGCTATTTTGTAATGTTTACCACTGCTGTAATGGCCAGTGAGGTTTCTGCTCTCTCAGATGTGTATAGATGTTTGAAGGAATATACTGTAAATATACGGTCACTGTATAAACACAATATTGGAACAATCAATGATGTATCTATTCCTCTACCGTAAAAATCACGAGGTAACACACACAAAATAATACTATGCATGAAATGGCAAAATGAGACATAAATCAATAGATGAAAATCCTGAGCAGGTTTGATGGCCCTGCCCTGGCCATAATGCTCCAAACATTCTCAGTTGGGGAGAGAACCAGCGGCTATGGTGTCCAAGATAGGGTTTGACAACCACAAAGACAAGCACTTGAAACTCTCACAGTGTACAGGCATATAATGTTGCTGAAATGTAAGCCCAGGGTGGCTTGTTATGAAGGGAAACAAAATGGTGCATAGAATCTCCTCGACTTATCTCTGTACTGTATGGGTGCCACAGATGGCAACCAGCGGGGCTCTGCTATGAAAAGACATGGCACCCCAGACCATATAGTTCTCAGGCCACATGGTGGGCGACGTTCAGGTTGGCATCCCACAGCTGTCCAGGGCGTCTTGAAACACTTATCAGACCTGGAATTTCGTTGACTGGAGTAGAATTGTCTTCAGTGACGAATCCCACTTGTAACTGAGCCTGGATGAGGAGTAAAGAAGTGTCGGAAGGCGCTACATACAGCCATGGGATACCAATCTGACTGTCACCCACCACAATGACCGTCAATGTGGAGCCGCGGTCCACGGTTCCATTTCATTTTGTAGTAGGACCCCTTTGGTTGTCATCCACAGTACTGTTAGAGCACAGTCGTATGTGGGTGATATTCTATGCACCAATTTGTAGCACTCTACGGAAAGGCATCCTTGGCTTACATTTCAGCAAGATAATGCACATCTGCACATAGCGATAGTTTCTACTGCTTGTCTTCATGCTTGAAAACCCTTCCTTGGCCAGTGAGGTCGCAGGTTCGCTCCCATCTGAAAACGTATGTAACATTATTGGCGAGGCCATCTGACCAGCTCAGGATTTTGATGAGCTAAAACGCCAACTGGACAATATATGGCTCGACATCCCTCAAGAGGACATCCAACAAATCTATCAATCAATGCCAAGCCAAATAACTGCTAATATAAGGACCAGTGGTAGACCAACACTTTACTGACTTGCTCAATTTGTGGAGCTCTTTCTCTTGAATAAGTCGACCAATTTTTCTACAGTTGTGGCCATTTGGTAGGCTGTACATGTACATAATGTCTACGACTTTCAGTCCCAAGTGGACAATTTCTTCGAGGTGAGTATAAGGGTTGTGACTATGTGACACGTGTAAGTTTCGATTGATACTGGAAGTGTGCTCCGGTAGTTGTAGTTCTTAAGGCGAGCACTTGTGGTAAGCGACAAATCTGTGTTCGAATCCTGGTCTGGCACAAATTTTCTTCTGGTCCAAATGGCAGATGTCAATATAGTGTCTCAGTACGTGAAGTTATTTTGTAACATTTCGGAAGTATTCGTAGCTAGCTGCATTATTCAGCAACAAGAAATGCTTTTTTTTTTTGCCATAATACTGTTCATTCCGTTCAACTGCTCTTCATAGCCTTTTGCTGTCTCTGAGATAAATAAAATATCATTAAAAAACCTCAGTGCCTTTGTTGTTTGTCCCAGAACTTTAATTTCGCTCACAAATTACTCCTTGGTTTCCTTTTCTCCTTACTCAGTGTACAGACTGAATAACACCAGTCGTACACTACAACCCACTTTTCCCCCTTAGCCACCGCTTTCCTCTCACATTCTATGACTTTTGCAACTGCAGTCTGGTTTCTGTACGTGTCTTGAATAATCGTTCACTCCATTTTCTAAAAATCTGTGATACCTTCAAACTTCAAAGTTTGGTATATAAGTAAAAATTTTTACAATCTCTTGCTAAATCGGCCAATGTTACGAGAAGAAGAGTATAATATATTATTTCTCAAGACAACAAATATTTTGTGAACATGTACTAATTGTACACAGCCGAATGTGGTATTACTAGAAATAGTTTTATTTGGCACTGCATACCAATGTAGTGCTATGACTTACTATTTTTTTTAAATTTTAATGCAAAAGATAATTTTAGCTATTGTAGACAAAAGGGCATCATGGATGTCCAGGTTCATACCTCTATTTTACGAAGCTAACCCATTAATCACGAATTAGAGACGGTTTTTCTATACAATCTTATCACAAATGCCTTTTCATTTGTTTTAAAGTGCTTATTAACTCGATAATTTGTACACAGCATTGTCATAAACAATAACCATGACCACTAAGGTAGTCCAATATCTCTGGCCATCGTGCAAGTAGACGTTTCAAAACGAATATACTTTCCGAATTGCTAAATATATTTGTCATTGTTGCCTTGAATTGTAATTTACGTATTGCTCCCTCGGCCTAATGTGCTTATTGTAACTGAAAATGTTTGTCGACTTAAAGTTTTAGGTACAACTAAAACAGGAGTTACGAGGAAATCTAGAAGGTTTCAGACCATGGAGAAATTGTGAAGAGCAGATCATTAGTTTAAAGTTGATTATGGTGTGCTGTAGGAGACAGAACAAATCTATGGCAATAACGTTTGTAAACTTTAAGAAGCCATCCAATGTCTCCATGGAACTCCAGTTTTAAAAATTCTAAGAAATCTAAGACTTTATCCAAAATTAATTAAAGTAGTAGAACTTACTCTAAACAACGCTAAATTGAAAATAAGGCTTAGAGAAAAAAATTCTGAAACATTCCTCATAAAAACAGGCCTATTACCATTACTGTTCGACTGAGCACTGGAATATGTAATGAGAGAATGTTACAAGAATAACGCAATGAACATAACAACTGGAAGTGTGAAAACTGATAAAAGCTTAAACTGCTTGGGATTTATTGCTGATATTATGCTACTAGTCAAGAACGTTCAAGAAACTACTAAAGTAGTTAAATCATTAAAAAATAACACAGAAACTCATTTTGATTGACATGCCGCAGCACTTAACGCCTTACAACATCGTCAATCTAATTGCCGGTTCGCACCTAACGGCACAAACCCTCCAAAAATAGATCCTTTTACTGTTGTATTCACGTACCCTTACTTTTTTTTTTTTGTGGTGGTGCTGAAGTCTGATCAACTTCGTTGATTTTTACTTCTGTAGGGAATGGAAGGGATAAAAATTCTCTCTTTATTTATTTATTCTTCTTTCAGCTTTAGTTTGGGCACACAGAAGGGTCCTTTAACTCGCTGCTTTTGGTGTGTGTTTGAAAACATGTGCGTAGAAGTGCTAAAGGACGATATGTCCTTAAATTATGGAGAATTCCGTAGGGATATTATTTATGGAGGCTCAAATACTATCGCCTTCGGTACTTTGTATTTGTGGTTGCGTAAGGGTTCTACCGCACCTAATGTGGTGAGTTGTGGTGTACTGTCACGTATCAAGTCCAACTTCCGAAATAAGGTTCGTGCCTTCTCCTTGACCTTGTCTGAGAGGTAAGATTCGCTTAAGGCTCGATGAATGTCATGATTTCGGATCCACCATTGGGCTCCTGTGATCCATCGTAGGCATCTGCTTTGTACAACCTATAACTTCTTGTAGTTAGTTGCACACGTAGTACCCCAAGAGGTCGATCCATACAAAATAGATGGTTCGACTGTGGCGTGGTACAACTGGAGTTTCGTGCGTTGGCTGAGGTATGAGCTCTTCAGAAATGGGAGGAGAGCTCCCAACATTTTGAGGCCAAACGTCTTCTTCTCCATAATGTGATGACTATACAACAGTTTGTCGTCTAGATGCACTCCCAGGTATTTTACAGTTGTTGCCCAGGGGAGTGGCTGGTCTGATATCCGCAGGCGGTCATTGTCGATGGGTCTCCGACGTGTGAAGACAATAACTTTTGTTTTTTCTGCATTGATCATTATTTTGTTCATGTGGGTCCAGTGGTCCACTACATCTAGTTGGCGCTGCATCCGTGTGACGAGGTGGTCCATTCTGGTGCCTGCAGTCAGGAGCGCTGTGTTGTCGGCATAGAAACTGGCAGTAACATGTGGCACCGTCGGGAGGCCGTTAATATATAAATTAAACAGCAGTGGAGAGATGACCGATCCTTGTGGAAGTCCTTCAAGGACAGGCCGTGTTGTTGAATTCTTGTCATCAATGCGAACATATAATCTGCGATCCTGAAGAAAATTGTCAAGAAGTTTTAAATAGCAATCTGGTAGGGGAGTGGTACGTCGGAGCTTGACGATCAAGTTGCGTCGCCATACTTTATCGTAAGCCTTCTCTATATCGAGAAAGACTCCAATAGTATGTCGTTTCTTGTTGAAATTGTCTTGGATAGATTCCGTGATGCGCAGTAGTTGTAACTCAGCCGATAGCTTCGCCTGGAAGCCAAACTGCTCCAGTCGGATGATGTTGTGTGCCACAAGGATGTCCAGCATGCGTTTCAGTAGGACACGTTCCAGTACCTTTCCCAGCGTTGGCAGTAAACTTATGGGCCTGTAGCTGTCAGGGTGTGAGAGATCCTTGTCCGGTTTTGGTATTGGCACTATTCTGGCAATCTTCCATGCCTCTGGGAAGTATCCAGTCCTGAGGCAGCTGTTCACTATCCGGGTGAGAAGCACAACAGGCTTTCTCGGGAGGTGTTTCAATTCCATATTGCTGATTCTATCTGCTCCAGGTGAGGTGTGTTTACTATACTTGATAATCCTCCGAATTTCCTCCGGCGTTGTCAGCTGGGGCATAGTGTTAGTCGGGGCGTCCCGAATAGCTTCCCATTCCGCCGCTGTGTCCTCCTCTGCACGGTGGAGTGCATCATCTCCATCCTCCGTGGGGGGTGTAGCCATCTGTTGCTGGTATGTATCCGCATACAGCTCCGCCTGCGCCAGTGAGTCGTACAAGAGGCCATGGGGTCCTCGAATTGCCCTTTTGGGGGGCTGTTGCTGTCTGAGACTTTTAACTATTCGCCATTCATCTTTGGTGCGTAATAGAAAGTTGTCCATTTTGATTTCCCACGTGTGTTGCTTCCAGTCCTGAACCTTCCGCCGGAGTTCTCGGGTTAGTCTGTGAGTTTCCCGTCTATCGTCTGGATGGTGGTAACGGACCCATCGCTTCCGACAGCGATTGTGCCTTGTCTTAAGCTCCTGCAGTGGTGGTGGAAACTCGTCATAATTGACTTCTGGTTGCAGGTGCTCCGTGAGTGCACGTTGTTTCGCACTGGTAATCTTCTTCGTGAGTACTGCGACTGCCACATCAATCGCTTCTCTGGTAGTAACAACCTGGGTTGGTCGCACATTGTTGTTGAGGTACGCTTGGAACTGCTGCCAGTCGTAAGTTCTTGTCGTCGGCAGTGGGAGTTGCAAAGTAGCCCTCTCTATGAGTCCTAACACCGGTCTGTGGTCCAACGAAAGATCATCCAGCGTCCGCAGATGGAGATTTGGGTTGATGTTCTTGATTATGGCGATGTCTAGAACATCAGCGTCTTGTGTCTGGACGTAAGGTATCCTCGTCGGTTCCCGTGGTCCATGGATGGAAACATGTAAATTCTCAGCCAGTGCAAACAACATATGTCCTTTTGGGTTAGTCTTACGGGAATTCCAGGCAACATGTTTACTATTAAGATCCCCTCCAAGGAGGGTCTTGTCATAACCCTCTGTAACGGAGTAAAGATCTTCTGGGTGGAGAGGCTTGTTCGGGCTAAGGTAAGCCGCAATACAGGTAATGTTTCCGAGCGTCGTGTGGATTGTTACTGCCGTGGCCTCTAAAGTCTGGAGTTGGGGTAAACGTTCTTGGTGGTGACGAATACATTTTTTGATTAGAACTGCGGTCCCTCCACCCCGTTGGTCCCGTCTGTCCGTCCGGTAGATGTGCATGTTCCTCAAGCGGAGGTCGGTTGACTCGCGGAGATGTGTTTCGGAGACAAATGCTACGTCTATCTTGTGGCGATGTAAGAAGTCCGTGAATTCTATTTTCTTCAGTTTCAGGCCGTTGGCATTCCAAATGCAGAAGTTAAGACTCCTCGCGTGATGCCGTCTATCCATTTAGGGTGTCTGAAAAGCTGTCAGTACGCTTCCTACAAGCGAGAGGATAGACGTCAGCTTCTGCTGGAGGGCGGTGAGTAGTTGAAGAATATCTGTTAACGCTGGTGTAAAGGTGGTCGACCAGGCAGATGACGTCTCCGCTGGTGTTGGAGTCGGCGGATGGGCATGTATTGCTTCGGAGTACGAGCGCTGTTGTTTTGTCTGTCGTAGAGTCACTCTGGGTGCTGGTTGTGGTCGAGAGGCGATTGTTTCCACAGGGAGAGGTGCCGCTTGTTGTTGGGTGGCCGGAATCGCTGCCATGAGCGAGTTCTTAAAAATTATAGGCCGTTGTGGGGTCGACTTCTTTGGTGTCCTTCTAGTATATTTCCGTAGGAGTTCTTGAAATTTGGGGCAGCCACAGAAGGTCGCTGGATGTTCTTGTTCACAATTGGCGCACTTTGGGAGCGCCGTCCTAGGATGGGTACAATTCAATGATTTATGGGATCCACCGCAGCGGACGCAGCGTGCTGGCATGCTGCAGTAGTTCGCTGTATGCTCGAAACGTTGGCAATGTCGGCACTGGACTGGTCATTCTTTACTATTATAGGTTTCGATTATCACTCGTGTGTAGAGCAGGTATTTGACATCATATATCTTGTCACAGTCTTTTCCGGATGGGAGGGTGACTCGGTACACAGGTTGCGGTATCAATTGTTTCGTCTTCTCGTCGCGTTCCTTAAATTGGTAGACTTGTAGCACTTTGAAGCCTTTTTCCTTGAGGGCATAGTGAAGTTGTTCTTCGGTAACTTCCGCCGGAAGGCGTTTGACAACTACTTTCAGTTCCCTGTCGTCTGGTGCTTGATGTGTAAAATAGGAGAAGTTGTGGTTCGTGAAGAATTTTATTGCACGCCTTTGGTCTTCGAAGGACTCAAAGTGGTATTTGATGCGGTCCTTTTGGTATATAGCTTTAAGGTTGCCCTCTAGAAGTCCGTTGAGCGTTTCATTGAGGTGAACGTAATCCTTTGTGTAATAAATTGTGACTGGGGGTACTTTGCGAAGCACATTCTTGTCTCTGTCCACGGCTTCTGCGGCATTAGAAGTTTGTACCTGCGGCTTGTTGGTGGTTGATAGAGGCGCAGCTTGAGGTATCAGTGGGGCGAATAGGTTCGTTGTGGCGATGGTCTCCGTTCGTCTCTTAGCCGGGTTGGCTAAATCCTTGGCTAATGCGTTGCTTCTGCGCCGTTTGTTGTGTACGAGCGCAAAGTCCCCCTCTACGTGTAGGAAGTCGTTGTCGTTGTCTGCTGGAAGGGCCGCTGCCATCTCCGCGTCGTCGACCGTTTGGTGGGAATGCTGTGATTCGACATCTGAGTCCACAGATGGAGATGCCAGACAGGTGTCGTTATCCTGCTCTTGTGTTTCCCGTGAATAGCGGATAAGGCGTTGTATGTCCTTCAGCGTTTCTTTGTCCTCCTCCCGACATATATCGAGTCTTCTGGCGTAGTCCTGGCGGTCGTCTTCATTGCTGCGTCCTTCGTGATGTGATGTATGGCCGACGTCCGAATACGGTTTCGTCGTGTGGTGTGTAGTTTTCTGCGGTCGAATAGCGCCTGTCGATCGTCGTTCTATCCTGTCATGAACCGGTGCCGTAGCCTGGGTCGTCAACCTGGGATCCGTCCTGTGTGGAGCGGCCGCTGGAGCGTCCGGCGGGCCAGGCCCAACCGACCGACCAGCGGCCGACTCCAGCGCGTCCGGGGCGGCTGCCCCGGCCGCGCGCGCATCGTCCTCGCTCGTCGGCATCGCGAACTCGACTCTGCGTACCCCTACTTTTATTTTATTTTTATTTTTATTTTTTTATTTATTGTATTTCAATTCCCCATCGGGGCGGGCTGGCAGCAGCATATGCGCTGCTCTTCAGCCGAAAGACATAGAACAAAACAATAGAAGACATTTAAAAACAGCAAAGGAGAGAAGAAGGCGAACATAGATATAAAAAGGGAGAACATCATGGAAGGCAATAGACAAAGAAAAAAACGGGGTGACTGTAAAATGGAGATAAAAAACTGTTTAAAAGTAGCACACACAAAAAGCCACACACTGCGACGATTAAAAGAACACAAGGCACAGTATGACTGGAGCATAAAGGTGTTGACGGATGGCATAGCACACAACGTAACACTGACGGCGAACCTCAAGGCAGTACACAATTAAAATCACACCTCTTGACGCACACGAGAAACAGCACTAAACACAACACTGATGTGGCACACTGATGATGATCAATACAGAGGATCTGCCAGGTTCAAGGAGATGAGGGAGACCTGAAGAAGGGAGGGAGGGGAAGAGATGGGGGAGGGGAATGGGGGGCGCGCGGAACAGGGCCAGGTAGGGAGGGTTGTGGGAAGGAGAGAGGCAAGTATGGGGTGCAGGGTCTCAGGGGAGGGGGGTATGGAGGAAAATCCGCTCTGGGAGAAGGAGGAAAGAGGAGAAGGGGACCCTGGGGAGGGGGGGGGGGGAACAAGGCCGGGTTATAGTTGGAAGGAAGGGTATATGTCACGGCGAAGTTCGTCATCCGGGAGGGGGAGGCGTTGGAAATTGCCCTGATGAAGGAGATGGAGGGTGTGGAGGTGGAGAGAGGGAGGGATACAGCGATAGAGGCGCGGCAACGGGCAGGGGGTGGAGAGGAAGGAGGAAACCAGAGGGTGGGGGGGATCAACCCTGCGTACAATGTAAAGGATGCGGAGATGTTGGAGGAACAAGAGGAGGTGGGGGAAGGGGATCAGTTCATACAGGAGCCGTGTGGGGGAAGGAAGGCGGATACGGAAGGCAAGGCGGAGCGCATGGCGTTCAAGGATTTGGAGGGCCTTGTAAAAGCGGGTGGGGGCAGAGATCCAGGCGACGCTGGCATAACAGAGGATAGGACGGATGAGGGATTTGTAGGTGGGGAGGATGGTAGAAGGATGCAATCCCCATGTCCGGCCGGACAGGAGTTTCAGCAGGCGGAGGAGGGAATGGGCTTTCTGCTGGATGGTTAGGAGATGAGGGGTCCAGGTGAGGTGTCGGTCAAGGGTGAGGCCAAGGTATTTCAGGGTGGGGGTACTGTTGAATTTTTTTTTTTCATTTATTGAATTTCAATTCCCCCCCAAGGGGGCGGGCTGGCAGCAGCTGAGTATACCGCTCTTCAGCCGACAGATTTTGTGACAAAGATCAAGAGAACAAATAATAAAAACAGGCGATAAAATCGGAGACTTAGAGAGTAACAAGGCGAAAAGAAATCGTGGAACTTAAAACAACAACACAGGGATGATGACGCTAGTAAAAATACATACGAAGCAGACAGGGAAAACAATAGACAATTAAAAAAACACGGCGACAGTCTGGATTCTGTTCGCAAAGGACATAAATTTCACACCTAGCGGCAGCATGGTTTCTGTTCGCAACACGAGAAAGACAAACAACACTGAATAGTCACTGGAACACTGCACTAAAAAGTTGGCAAATGTGACACCACAGTCGAGAGCAGGTGGGGGGAAACTGGACAGAAGATGGGAAAACAAAAAAGGGGGGAAAGGAGAGTAAAAGCGAAGGGGGGATCCGGGAAAGGAGCTGAAGGAGGATGAGGACCCATAAGAGGGGTGGGGGGCAGACGCGACAGGGAGTGGGGGAGGCAGAGGAGGGGAATACAAAAGGACTGGGGGGGAGAAGAGAGGTAGGGAGAGGTTTAGTGGGGAGGAAACAGGACGGAAGGGGGCGAAGAGGGAGCCCAGGGAAAGGACAGAGGAAAGGAGGGGAAGGGAGGATCAGAGTTGATAGGAAGGATAAATGGAGGGAGAGAGGGCATCATCCGGGAGGGGGAGTTGACGGAAGCCACCTTGGGAAAGGAGATGGAGGGTGTAGAGATGGAGGGTAGGGGGGACACAACGGTGAAGACGTGGCAGGGGGCGGGGATGGGAGAGGAGAGGAGCAACCAGGGGGTGAGGGGGTTCAAGACGGCGGGAGGTGTAGAGGATGCGGATATGTTAATGAGATCATAGAGGATCCGCGTGGGGGACGGGAGGCGGATAAGGAAGGCGAGGCGGAGTGCATGAAGCTCAAGGATCTGGAGGGACTGATAGAATTTGGGGGGGGCAGATATCCAGGTAGGACTGGCATAACAGAGGATGGGACAGATGAAGGATTTGTAGGTGTGGAGGATGGTAGAGGGGTGCAACCCCCATGTCCGGCCAGAGAGGAGTTTGAAGAGTCGGAGGTGGTTGTGGGCTTTGGATTGGATGGAGCGGAGATGAGGTATCCAGGTGAGGTGACGGTCAACGGTGAGGCCAGGGTAGGTGAGGGTGGGGGTGAGACCCCTACTTATGTCTTTCTCATTTTTAACGAACATGTCACCACAAATATTGCTGAGTGTGAAAAATTGTCTTTGTAAATAAAAAAGAGACACGGATGAGTTTACCACCTTTGTTAAGAAGCTAAATATATTCAATTGCAGTAGATAAGGAGGTTTTTGTTATTTGCAACCATTTCCTGGTGAGCTTCTTATTTCGACATCGAATAATCGGCCGTAGGTTGAAAGCTCTGTTGCTTGGCGTCACCGACAGATGTCAGCGCGGCAGGCCTGCCGGGGAAAACATGGCGAGCCTTTCACCTCCACCTCCTGTCGCCGTCTGCTCTGCAGTACCTGTATAGCGGAGCAAACACAGACTAATTGCAGTGAACACTAGCATTATTCTATGGAGGGATGAATGCAGATGCTCTGCTGGTAAACCTAATATATTTTCTTGATGTTCTGTTAAAATTTACTAAGTGAACATATGGCCTTCTTGAATACAGTGCAATAAATGCACATAAATCAATACGCAACTCAGTTTATTGTAATATTCATTCGAGGGTTGGATTCCCTCACTTCCTCATCGAGGACTCGCACTGCCTGGGCTACTCTCAGGGTGTATCTTCGACGTGGAAGAGCCACAACCGTACTTGTCGCGTTGTTGCCCGTGTGCACGCCGTCACTGCTGCCCGCCGCCGCCGCCGCCGCTTGGTCGCCGTCTGTCGGTGTTCGCCGCTTCCTCTTCTGCCGCCGCCACCTGGTCGCCGCTTCTCCCGCCGCCGCCGCCGCCGCCGCCGCTGTCGCCGTCTCTTGGTGCTCGCCGCTTCTTCTGCCGCCGTCTCTCGGTGCTCGCCGTTGCCGCCGTCTCCCGGTGTTCGCTGCCGCCTGCTATCATGGACGCCCCAACTACCACCATCATCTACACCTCTCCTTCACCTGCCCCCACTGTAACGTCATGGAGTGCTTCCTCTGGGATTCACTCGTCTCATGCACCTCCCCTACTCACAGTCTCCTCCCCATCTATCTCCTCTCCATCGATGTATCCCCACCTGTATGTCACTCCTGCTCCTACCCCTGCTACTGCCCCTGCTGCTTCTCCCGCTCCTGCCTCTGCCCCTGCTCCCAACCCCCCTCCCGCTCCTGTCGCCCGCCGAGACGACTTTCCTCCTCTCCCCCCTGCAACTACCACTGCTTCCCCTGCCAGATTCTCCGCCCGCCGCGCCACAGTCGCCGCCACAGAGCGCCCTACCCTCTCATCTGGTGCTACTGCCTCACAGGAGGGCCCTGCCTCCCACCACCTCTCCATCCATCCAGTCCCTCCTCCCTCCTCCCAGGCAACACCCGCCAAAAAATCTTCCAAACGGCCCAGTGGCGACCTCTCCTCTACTCCTTCCTCCAAAAAGCCACTGTCCGCCCCACCTTCCACTGACCCCGCTATGGATACCACCCCACCTCCCTCCTCTCCAGCCCCCTCCCTGTATACCTTTGTCCTAGCCAACCCTGATCCGAAATTCCTGGATGCCAGCACCCTCACCCTTGAAATCCGGAAGTACATCCCCAGTGCACCTATCACCCAACTTATCCCTCGCACAGACTCTGTTCTCATCAAGTCTCCCTCTCCGTCCTTCCATACTGATCTCCTCCGGCGCCTTCCCCGCATCACCTTTGGGCCCCACGCATCCCTCACCACGTTCCTTACATCCTCCTCTCCTCGTCAACCCCAACCACCTCGTCGTCCGCCGACCCTCACTGCCGTCATCACAAAACTCAGCCCTGTGGTCACAAAGGCTGAGGTGTTGGCGGAACTGAATGCCCACCCCTCCCTGGAAGTCTGCTCTGCCCGCTGTATTTACAACTCCTCTGGCCCTACTTTCCTCATGCGTATCTTTACAGAGTCCGCCTCCTCCATCGACCACCTCCTCACGCAGGGAGCCCTGATTTTCAACTGCCGCCACCCTGTTGACCCGTCCCGTTCCCCTCCTCAATCCTACTGCTGCCAGCGTTGTCTTCTGTACAATGACCACCTCACCCAAAACTGCAAGAACCGACCCACCTGCCCCCATTGTAAAGCCTCCCACTTTCTCAAACAGTGTCCCAACCTCGCCTCCCCCCCATCCTGCAACACCTGCAATGAACCTCACCCCACCTATTCCTCCAAATGCAAAGCCAAGCCCCCTCCCACCAACCCTGAACTCACTGTCCCCGTTCGCCCCATTGACCCACCTATCCACCCTAACAATTCCCTCCGCCCTCCCCCTACAGCAGAAGACATCATCCGGTTCCTCACCGTCGTCCTGCAGAACATCCACCCCTTCCAGCGCCCCCACACACTCCAGCAGATTTCCCTTGCTGCCCGCTCTGTTTTCCACTTAAACACCTACGCCACATACTCCCACAACCAGGCCCACTTTTCCTTCGCCCGCCTGGACACCCTCGTCTAAGCCCCTCTCTCCCCTTCCCGCACCCTTCCCGCACCCACTCACATGGCTCGTCAACAGTATCGTCTCCTCTACCTCAACATTCGCTCCCTCCCTGCAAACAAATACCTCTTCATGCATACCCTCTCCCAGCACCAGGTTGACTCCTTCATCCTTAATAAAACCTTCCTCCAACCCCACCATGTGGTCCGCATCTCCCCTTATCTCCTTCACCGCACTGACAATCCCCTTCCCCTAACTCGAGGCGGGGTCGCTATCGGCCACCTCAGGCATCTCCCTGTCCGGCCACAACCCCTCCTCAATGACCCAACTGAACACCTTCTCCTTAGCCTCTTTTCTCCCTCCCTCACCATCACCTGTGCCACTATCTGTATTTGCCCCGCAGCTCCTCTCCCCTTTGCCTTCATTTCCCATGTTGACCGTACCTTCTCCACCTATGTGATCGCCACTGACCTCAACATCCACAGCCGTGACCCTGCCACCCTTCGGCGGTGGCATCAGTTCCTTGCCACCCTCCATGGTGACCTTGTTCCTCTCCCGCAGCACACCCGTCCTGAAAGTAACTCCACCCCCGATGTTATCCTCGCTTCCCCCAACCTCCTTGGTCGCATTGCCGTTGATGTCCTCGATCCTGTCGGTAGTGACCATCTCCCTGTCCTTCTCACCATCTCCTCTACCTGTCCTGCCACTGCAGCCACCCGCCCACCTGCCCCTCCAAAGTCTGTCCATGACTACCACTGTGCCAATTGGGATGCCTACCGGGAATCCATTGCCTTACATGTCGAAAGCCACCCCCTCACTTTCCACCACCCTGATGACATCACCCATGCCTCTTCCTTCCTTCAGCAGACCATCACTGACGCTGTGGAGGCTCATGTCCCTACCAAACTCATCCATCCTCATCGCCCTACGCTTCCTCCACAGGCCGTCCTTCTTCTGCGTGAATCCCGCAGGCTCTACCGCTCCTTCCTCCACACTCATGATCGGGATACTCTCACCCGCCACCGGCAATTACAGCGACATATCCGGAACCTCCTTACGGCAAAGAAACGCCGGGACTGGCGTCAGACATGCACACGCCTCAACTCCACCCTCCCTGTCAACTCCTCCAAGTACTGGTCAGCCTTCCACCGCCTTACTGGTAGCCATCCCACCCCGCATTACCCCATCCTCCATGACGATCGCCCCTTTCCTGACAACCTCAGTAAGGCTAATCATTTTGCTTCCCACCTATCCGAGGTCTTCTCCATTCCTGACGATCCCCACTTTGATTACTCCCTCTTCCCCACTGTCCTTGACCGCACTGACACCTCGGTCCCCCCGCTTGCCCCTAGCTTCCAGTACTTGGATCGGCTACCCCCCTCCGACATCAACACTCCCATCACCATGCAAGACATCACACTCGTCCTCCGCTCCCAACGCAACACCACCCCTGGTCATGATGGCGTCGCCTACCGTCACCTCAGGGAATCCTCTCCATCCTTCCTGTCTGTCCTTGCTATCCTGTACAATATCCTCTTCTCCACTGGATTTTACCCTGACCTGTGGAAGACTTCCCGTGTCCTGCTGTTCCCTAAGCCTAACAAACCCCCCTCTGCAACCTCTTCCTATCGTCCCATCTGCCTCACCTCCGTGTTCAGTAAGGTCTTTGAGGCCATCCTCTCTCGCCATATCCACCGCCACCTTAACCAGCACCGCCTCCTTCCTCTTACCCAATGTGGCTTCCGGCCTTCCTTCTCTGCTGACGACCAGCTCCTTAACCTTACCCATCTTCTTTCCCTCCAAATAACTCCCGTCGCTCTGCTATCTTTGTTTCCCTTGACCTCCAGAATGCCTATGACCATGTCTGGCATCCCGGGCTCCTTTTCAAACTCCAGACCTATGCTCTCCCCATCAACTTCGTCCGTCTCGTTGCTTCCTTCCTCTCCCATCGTCCCTCCTATGTGACTATCCACAATTCCAACTCTCGTACTTTCTACCCCTCTGCCAGCGTGCCCCAAGGTTCTGGCCTTTCCCCTCTCCTCTATCTCCTGTACATTGCTGATATGCCCAAACCTCCCCCTCCTGTTCATCTTCTCCAGTTCACTGATGACACCGCCTTACTAGCCCTTTATCCTACCCTTCAACGGTCCCAACGTACCCTCCAAACCCACCTTGACCAATTCACCACTTGGTGCAACCAGTGGTTCCTTCGTGTAAATCCCTCCAAGACCCAGGCGATCATCATAGGCCGCACCACCCGCTCCTTCTGCCTCCATGATTTCTACCTCACCATTTATGGCCGTCCTATCCACCTCACTCCTACCCTCAAATACCTTGGCCTCACTCTCGACCGCCACCTCACCTAGACTCCCCATCTCCTTACCATCCAACACAAAGCTCACAACTGCCTCCGCCTCCTGAAACTCCTGTCCGGCCGGACATGGGATCTGCATCCTTCCACCATAAGCCACACCTACAAATCCATGATCCGCCCCATCCTTTGTTCTGCCAGCATCACTTGGATTTCCGCCCCTCCCCGGTTCTATAACGCCCTCCAAATCCTCGAACGCCATGCACTCCGCCTCGCCTTCCCCACGCGCATCCTCTATGACCTCATCCCATTCCCCCACCTTCTCCTTTTCCTTGAACACATCCGCACACTATATATTGTCCCCCGCCTTGATTCCCCTCACCCCCTGGTGTCTCCCTTCCTCTCCACTCCCGACCAGTTGCCGCGCCTTTACCGTTGTGTCCCTCCCTCTCTCCATCTCCATACCCTCCATCTCCTTTCCCAACACAACTTCCACCATCTACCACTCCCGGATGATGAGCTTCGCCCTGACATCTACGCTTCCTACCAACTCTAACCCCCTCTTCCTGCCTCCTCCTCAGGGCTCTCTCTCCTCCCCCTCCCTCTTTCTGAGCGGATTTCCCCTCCTACTCCCCCTCCATCTCTTGTGCCTTCTTTCAGTGTCTCTGCGCTCCCTCCTGCCCAGTCTTCCCTTTTCCTCTCCCGCCCCATGTGTCTCCTGCCTCTTCGTGAACCCACGGTTTCCCCCCTCTCTTCAACCCGCCGCTTCCCCGCTGCCCCATGCTCTCCCCTCCTTTTCCATCCTGTCTGACCTTTCCCTCGGCAGGTCCTGCCTGGTAGTTTTATTCTTCGTCGTGTGTGCTCCAAGTGGGTTGTAAGTGTGTTGTTTCGGAGTGTTTTTAATACTGTGGCCATCTTTTAACCTGTGCGTGCGCATCCAGAGTCTTCTCTGTGTTTTAAGAATCGCCCACTGTGTTTTTTAACTTTCTGGTGACTTTTTTAACTGTCCCCAATGAACATCTACATGTCAGTGTATTTTTACCTCCATTTTCTCCCCTTACTCTGTTTTATGTTCCCCTTTTTTACCTCCTTATGTATGTACTCTGTTATTCTTATTTTAGTTGTCATGTCACACGTCACTCGGCTGAAGAGCGGCGGATTGTGCTGCTGACATATGGGGCAGGGGAATGAAATCACAATAAAGAAAAAAAAATTGTAATATTCCTGCACACCCTTGCCACCCACCGCGTGGATGCCTTCCTCCTCAATGAAACCTTCCTCCAACCCCACCACTCCATCCACACCTCACCCTATCTCCTCCACCGCTCCGATAACCCCCTCCCAATTGCGCGTGGCGGAGTTGCCATTGGTCACCACCGCCAGATCCCCATTCGGCTCCAACCTCTCCTTCCCGTCCCCACTGAACACTTGATCCTTAGTCTCTTCTTCCCCGGCCTTGCCGTTACCTGCGCCACCATCTATGTCCATCCCAACGCCCCTATTCCCTTCGACATCCTCTCCCACATTGACCGTACCTTCTCCTCCTATGTGATTGCCGCCGACCTCAACATCCATAGTCGTTCCGCCACCCAGTTACGGCGGTGGCATCGGTTCCTCTCCTCCCTTCAAGGCGACCTCATCCCCATCCCCCAGCACACCCGTCCCGAATCCAACTCCACTCCTGATGTTATCCTCTCCTCCCCCAACCTCCTTAGCCGCATAACGGTGGATGTCCTGGAGCCTATTGGTAGCGACCATCTCCCTGTCCTCCTCACCGTTTCAGACGGTCGTCGCTCTCGCCCCGACCCTCATACTGACCCGCCCCCTAAGTATGTCCATGACTATTCCTGTGCCGACTGGAATGCCTACCGGGATACCCTCTCCACCCAGGTCGATAGTCACCCTTTCACCTACCACCACCCCGATGATGTCACCCATGCTACCTCCTTTCCCCAGCGGACCTTGTCTGAGGCCGTGGAGGCCCACGTCCCTACTGTTGCCATCCACCCCCACCGTCCTACCTTACCCCCACAGGCCGTCCTCCTCCTCCGTGAATCCCGCCGTCTCTACCGTGCCTTCCTCCACATGCGTGACCCGGACACACTATGACGCCACCGGCAACTCCAACGACACATTCACAATTTGCTCGCGGCTAAGAAACGCTGGGACTGGCGACAGACATGCACCCGTTTAAATGCTACCCTACCAATCAACACGTCCAAGTTCTGGTCAGCCTTCTGTCGCCTTACCGGAACTAAACCCTCCCCCTACTATCCTCTTCTCCATGATGATCACCCCTTCCCTGACACCCTTAGTAAGGCCAACCACTTTGCCTCCTACCTCTCCGATGTATTTTCCATCTCCGATGATTCCCAGTTCGATTACTCCCTCTTCCCGGATATCCGCGATCCAACTGACACCTCTGTCCCTCCCCTCGCTCCTGGTTTCCAGTACTTGGACAACATTGCACACACGGAACTCAATGCCCCTATCACTACACAGGATCTCATTGCTACACTCTGCACAAAACGCAACACCGCTCCTTGTCACGATCTTGTCACCTACCGTCACCTTCGTGAAGCTCCTGTCTCTCTCCTCTCCACCCTGGCCAGGCTCTACAATGTAGTCCTGTCCACCGGTTATTACCCCGACCTGTGGAAAACCTCCCGTATCCTCATGTTCCTTAAACCTGGCAAACTGCCGTCCGCCGTCTCCTCCTACCGCCCCATCAGCCTTACCTTGGTCTTCAGCAAGGTGCTGGAATCTATCCTCACTCGACGCATCCACCAGCATCTCTGCCAGCACCGCCTCCTTCCCATTACCCAGTGTGGCTTTCGGCCGTCCTTCTCTTCCGACGACCTTCTTCTTCACCTCACTCATCTCCTTTCCGAACAGCTTAATTCCCGTCGCTCCGCCATCTTTCTTTCCCTGGACCTCGAACGTGCCTATGACCACGTTTGGCATTCCGGTCTCCTCTTCAAGCTCCAAACCTTCGCCCTTCCCATTAACTACGTCCGTCTGATCGGTTCCTTTCTCTCCCGCCGTCCTTCCTATGTCACCATCCATAACACAGATTCCTACACCTTTTTCCCCTCTGCCGGTGTGCCCCAAGGCTCCGTCCTCTCCCCCCTTCTGTACCTTTTGTACACGGCGGACATGCCACCGCCGTCAGCCCCCGTCCACCTTCTCCAGTTTGCCAATGATACCGCCTTCCTTGCCCTTGCCCCCACCCTACAGCGCTCCCAACACCATCTCCAATCCCATCTTGACCGGTTCACTGCTTGGTGCAACCAGTGATTGCTCAAGGTCAATCCCTCCAAAACCCAGGTGATCATTGTAGGCAAAACCACCCCTTCCTTCAGCCTCCTTGATTTCTACATCACCATCTATGGTCGTCCTATCGCCCTCACTCCCACCCTTAAGTACCTTGGCGTCACCCTCGACCGTCGCCTCTCCTGGACTCCCCACCTCCGGACAATCCAAGCCAAGGCACGCTCCCGACTCAGTCTCCTCAAGCTCCTCTCCGGCCATACATGGGGTCTGGACCCCTCCACCATCCTCCACACCTATAAATCCCTCATCCGCCCTATCCTTTGTTATGCCCATCCAGCTTGGATCTCCGCCCCCCCTCCCTTTTATAAATCCCTCCAAATCCTTGAACGCCATGCTCTCCGCCTCGCCTATCGCATTCGTCTCCCCTCCCCCACGCGGATCCTGTATGATCTCATCCCCTTCCCCCACCTCCTCCTCTTCCTTGAAAGGGTACGGATCCTGTACACCTCCCATAAACTCGACCCTCCTCACCCGCTCGTCTCCCCGATCCTCTCCCACCCCCGCCCGCTGCCGCGCCTGTATTCCCACGTCCCACCTGGACTCCATCTCTCAACCCTCCTTACCCTCTGCCAAGGTGGCTTTCGCTAGCTCCCCCTCCCTTTAATTCTGAAGTAATACTACACTTCAGGTTAGAACTCACATGCTGTTAGAACCATGACGTTTTGGTTGAACTCTGTTCCCTCTCCAATTTATACAAGCTTCATTTTTCACTCTGCTCGCTCTATGGTTACATGTTTTGGGAGCTCCACTACATTCTTTCTTTCTTCATCACTCCCTGACATTTGTCACTAATGTTATGACTGTCTGACATTTTATCACCAATGATAATAGAGATTAATCAATGAGAATGAGTCAATAATGATTATTTGCCCTTCTTAAAATTGTGCTGACAATATTAAATTTTGTGTGAGCGCCAATCTTTTGTACCTGTGGGCATTCCCTTCAGTGAAAGTGATAACAATGACTGCATAACAATACAAAAAGTACCAGAACATATGGGGTTTTTATACATCTTTATTAGAGTACATCACTATAGCACAAAACCATACCTAACTCAATGTTGTCAAAAAATGGATGTGTGTATTTTCTTAATATTCCCATTCATTTACAAAATAGTTCAGTATTGCTTCTTGTGTTCTTACCTTACTCCTAAATCTTATCTGATCTTTCTTGAGGTCATGTCTTACTCTCTATTCACTACTTCTGTATACAATTCCTGATAGTATTTTTCAGCCATAAATACTCTGGATTTAGTACGTTGTTAGACATAAAATGGACAGATGGATCATAACCTACAACTGCAAGTGTAAGAGGCAAAGGGCACGAAAGTAGAACAGTAGCTGAGAAGGGACTGAGACAGGGTTGTAGCCTATTCACCATGTCATTCAATCTGTGCACTGAACAATCTGTCAAGGACACCAAGAAAAGTTTCGACATGATTTTACAGTTCATGAATAAGAAGTTACAGCTTTAAGGGTTGCCAATGACAGTGTAGTTCTGTCACTGTTGGCAAAGGACTTGGAGGGTAAGTTGAATGGAAGGAATAGTGTCTCTAAAAGAGTGTATAAGATGAACAACAAGAAAAGTGGTATCCTTCAGCTATTGTCATTAGGGAGTTGATCGTCATTTGTTTTACATGTCATTTGTTTCGTGGGTAACAGTGCTCCACATTTGGTAATTGAAGGATCAAGTGCTTTAATCCATTATTAAAAGTTGTTATCTTTTGATAACTGGGTCAAGTTATTCACAATATTGTCCATGGGCAATTTTAAAGTCTTGATTACAGCTATTTCTCTGCATTAAACACAGCTCTCTCTTCCCAGTACAACATACACTGATCCAGATGAAGGAAGGACTTCTTGCTTTTCATCCATGTGGTAGGTCTCCCCAGACACAGTTTTTGGGTGCCTTTCCCAAAACTTACCCATCTCCTAAACCTAACCAGTCCTTTTCCTTTGCCCCTCTTCTTTCCTCTTCAATCCTTCTACAAGAAGATTGAGCCACTGTCTCCAAAATCTTGCACATTTCTATAATCTTTGTATATCTTTTCTCGTGCCACCAGTTATTGAGTGGATCTGAATCTACAAAATTACATTACGTCTTCATTGAGAGCAGAAGACACTAGCTCAGACCACTACATAGCTGAAATTAATATCAAACTTACACCTTTAAAGAAAATTAGATACAACCTACATCAGCTGATTAAAAATGAGAAGTACCACCAAATAAAACAAATCATTAAATTAAAAAGAACCATAAACCTCAAAATCACAAAAATTCCAGGAGATTCTACAAAATCCTTGGGAATTAATTGCAATAGTATGAACTACCTACGGTAATATTTAAGGATAAAGCTAGAAGACACTCACACAGTAACAAAGAAAATGCTGAAACCATGACAGAAGTATTTAATAAACTTTTGGACTGTGAAGAAGGCAAAGATCTCTTACTGACCAATGTAAGCAACCCAACAAAAACCAAACCTAACAAATCAGTCCCTTCAGATTTCCCAGATGTAGAAAAAGAAATCAGAGGTCAAAAAATTGAAAGATGGTTGTTAAAATGTGACCCACCCAAGATCTCCTTACACATACCCAGCCCTCTCTTCCCAGTATAACGTAGATTGAACCAGAAGAAGGAAAGACTTCTTACTTTTCATCCATCTGGTAAGTCTCCCCAGCCCCAGTGTTCTGGGTGGCTTTCCCAAACCCTACCCATCTCCTAAACCTGGTTCACGACATTCTTCCATTTTTCTGGCGTTATTCATATGACATTCTCGTTTACCATCCTCTCTGTGTCACCCAATGTAAAGGTTTTTTTTTCCGCTCCGCAATATCTACTTTTATTTGAGCCGAGATGAGTTCAGTTGTGTTGTAATGGCAGTGGTACGGTGGAAGACAAATAACTTTGTAGCCGTGGTTATCTGCTAACGTATCAATCACATAATGCGTCTTCTGTGGCTTGTATCATTTGACTACTTCCAGAAGTTCCGCTTTCCACATATTCTGTTCGAAGCCTGTTTATTATCTTTCAACCAGCTGACTACTCCACCTCTCCTTGCAGCAACTGTTGGTGCCTTATCTAATTGTACAAATGGTATGGCGCGTTGTCCATTACAAAAACACTACCAGAACTGACGTTTGGTAGCAAACGAGTAACAAACCAGTCTTTGAATGTATCTGAATTCATCTCCTCATGGTAGTTGAGAGATTTTATTGACTGAAACATCATCATAGCACTGGGCACAAAACCGTTCATAGAGCCAGCATGGCATATAATTAGTCGCCCTCCCTTACCAGTTGGTACACACATAGTTCCTTGGCGCGTGTCGTCTGTCCTTGTGACAGAATGTGCGTGATGCACATTGACCCACGTTTCGTCCATCCGTATTACATTTTCCAGATTGACTGCTAGCAACTCACACAGGAAACGACATCTCCGTGCTACAGTGTTTCCACATTCCATTAATACCTTTCGTACTGAGAACTTTTTCCAATGGAAGCGAATTTCTTTTTTTTCAAAACAATGGAGAGACTTGTCCTTCTGCCTGCAAACAAACCACTGTCCGACAGTGATGCCATCAACTTTTTAAGTTTCCAATTCTCCTTCCTGCTGTAGTACGCGTATATGTGTTGCCTGATAGCACTTCCAACAAAGTTGTCTGTTTCAGTCACACGACACGATCTCTTCCTGGAGTTTCCAGGCATCACAATAACAGGGCTCGCAGCTGAATTGGCAGCTTCTTTATCATTTGTAACTCTCTTCACTGTCGCTGCAGAGATGTGCAATGCTTCTGCCTTTCAGTCAACCAATTTTCTCACTGATAACAAAAGGCCCACCAATTACCCTTTCCCTTTCAAAGTAAACAAGCAATCTGTATATAAATTCGTGTGCTTAGGATTTCAGCGTAGCTCCTTTCCCAAAAGCCATTTTCCCCATATACACACTTTTGCACTTATACGGCAATACTCACAGATGTAGCAGCAAGCACATGTGTACACACAAACCTGAACATAACACGAGGCATAACTGACTGAAAGCAGTGGTCCGGCGAGCACTACGGCAACACTGGGCCGTTGCCACGATAACGTAAACAAAAGCTCATGATCCGATCGGCCGTCGCGGATGCGCAAAGCAAGTGCGCCGAGGCCGCGTCAACTGACGGAGCTCTTCTCTCGCCGTATGGAGTATAGCTGTGCACGCTGTGAACACTACACGTTGTTTATCAAATTTGTATCTATTTGGCCCGTAAGGCAATTACATCACGCCAGTTGTGCATGCGCAGAAGCTCCTTAAAATTGCACAAGTAAAGGTGAGCTCACGATCCTGATGCCAGTTTCCACCAAATCTAGAGGAGTAGCGCGGTAGACTTAGTGCCGTGTATTTCAGATTATACATTACATTTTAACGGCATTCAGAAATAAAAGAAAACAATAAATCCAGAAGGTGTCAAAAGTTAGGGTGCTCACGGTCTCTTGTGCTCTGACACAGCAGCTTCCACTGGTAACATTGTAATGGCTACTGCAGTGATCTATAAGTTATTATTATTTCTCTCCCCCCTCAGACGCCACATCTGGTCAAAGAAGGCAAGTGACGCTAACCTTGATGAAGCGTGACTTCCTTTTAACTGTACGGTATATGTTATATTGCATTTAGAAACTTTCAGGTCATTGAACATGTATCAATAATTACGGATTTCTGTAGTTGTATATATAAGTTTGGATGTAGCTGTATTGCATTGATGTACTGGTGGATATTGTGTGGTATGACTCCTGTAGTTGATAGTATAATTGGTATAATGTCAACTTTATCCTGATGCCACATGTCCTTGACTTCCTCAGCCAGTTGGATGTATTTTTCAATTTTTTCTCCTGTTTTCTTTTGTATATTTTTTGTATTGGGTATGGATATTTCAATTAGTTGTGTTAATTTCTTCTTTTTATTGGTGAGTATGATGTCAGGTTTGTTATGTGGTGGTGTTTTATCTGTTATAATGATTCTGTTCCAGTATAATTTGTATTCATCATTCTCCAGTACATTTTGTGGTGCATGCTTGTATGTGGGAACGTGTTGTTTTATTAGTTTATGTTTTATGGCAAGTTGTTGATGTATTATTTTTGCTACATTGTCATGTCTTCTGGGGTGTTTTGTATTTGCTAGTATTGTACATCCACTTGTGATGTGATCTACTGTTTCTATTTGTTGTTTGCAAAGTCTGCATTTATCTGTTTTGTTATTGGAATCTTTAATAATATGCTTGCTGTAATATCTGGTGTTTATTGTTTGATCCTGTATTGCAATCATGAAACCTTCCATCTCACTGCATATATTGCCTTTTCTTACCCACGTGTTGGATGCGTCTTGATCGATGTGTGGCTGTGTTAGATGATACGGTGCTTGCCATGTAGTGTTTTGTTTTTCCAATTTACTTTCTTCATATCTGTTGATGTTATGTATCTAAAGGGTTGTAGAAGTGGTTACGATATTGCAATGGTGTAGCCGATGTATTTATATGAGTGATTACTTTGTATATTTTGCTAGTTTCTGCTCGTTCTATAAAGAATTTTCTTAAATTGTCTACCTGTCCATAAGGTAGGTTTTTTATGTCGATAAATCTCCTTCCTCCTTCCTTTCTGCTTAATGTGAATCTTTCTGTTGCTGAATGTATGTGATGTATTCTTCATTTGTGGCATTGTGATCGTGTAAGTGTATTGAGTGTTTCTAGGTCCATTTCACTACTCCAAATGAGTAGGTCAATAGTGGTATAGTATTGTTTCTTGCTGTCAATTCTGTTTTCAGGATTTTTGTTAGTCTTTGTCTATATTTTTCTTTTAGTTCTTCTGTAATATTTGTATTATCTATTCCTATTTTTTGTCTGTATCCTAGATATTTATAGGCATCAGTTTTTGTCCTGCACGCTGCCCTCCAATACTAAATTGGTGATCCCTTGATGCCTCAGAACATGTCCTACCAACCGATCCCTTTTTATAGTCAAGTTGTGCCACAAACTCCTCTTCTCCCCAATTCTGTTCAATACCTCATTAGTTATGTGATCCACCTATTTAATCTTGAGCATTCTTCTGTAGCACCACATTTTGAAAACTTCTATTCTCTTCTTGTCTAAACTACTTATCATCCACATTTCACTTCCATAAATTTCTACACTCCATACAAATACTTCCAGAAACGACTTCGTGACACTTAAATCTATACTCAATGTTAACAAATTTCTCTTCTTCAAAAACGCTTATCTTGCCATTGCCAGTCTACATTTTATATCCTCTCTACTTTGCCCATTGTGAGTTATTTTGCTCCCCAAATAGCAAAACTCATTAACTACTTTAAGCGTGTCATTTCTTAATATAATTCCCTCAGCATCACCCAATTTAATTCGACTACATTCCATTATCCTCGTTTAGCTTTTGTTGTTCATCTTATATCATCCTTTCAAGACACTGTCCATTCCGTTCAGCTGCTCTTCCAAGTCCTTTGCTGTCTCTGACAGAATTACATTGTCATCAGCAAACGTCAAAGTTTTTATTTCTCCTCCATGGATTTTAATTCATACTCCAAATTTTTCTTTTGCTTCCTTTACTGTTTGGTCAATATACAGATTGAATAACATTTGGAATAGGCTACAAACCTGTCACAGTCCCTTCCCAACCACTGCTTCCCTTTCATGCCCCTTGAATCTTATAACTGCAATCTGGTTTCTGTACAAATTGTAAATAATCTTTCTCTCCCTGTGTTTTACTCCTGCCACCTTCAGAATTTGAAAGAGAGTATTCAAATCAACTTTGTCAAACACAGGCTTGCCTTTCCTTAATCTATTCTCTAAGATAAGTCATAGGGTCAGCATAGTCTCACGTGTTCCAACATTTCTACTGCCAATACGGAATTTTAATTGAACGCTACTATTTCCGGTTACTAAACTACACCATACTGTGTGCGTTATTTCATACTTCCATCCTTTTATTCTCAGGTGATGCTTCATTCCACTATTATGAGCCATATTTGAATGTTTTCTGTATATTCTTTGCTGATTTTATGTTAATCTCATTTTATGAGACATTGCATTTCATTAATAGTTGCTTGTAAGTGGAAGATGCACAGTGTTTCAATAGCTTTTCAATAAGTTATTAGGAACAGTATAAATGTATTGAAGTACTCATATATGCAGAAATGTTAAGACTAATCAAGAAGTTAGTATTGATTAGAATGAAAGCAGTTGCTGACGTGTGTGAATATTACCAGACTATCAGTTTAGTAAGTCATGATTGTAAAACACTAAAACAAATTCTTTACAGAAGAATGGAAGAACTGGTAGAAGCTGACCTGGTGGAAAGTTTGTATAGATTCTGGAGAAATGCAGCAAAATATGAGGCAATAGTGATCCTACTTATCTTAGAAGATAAATTAAGAAAGGCAACCCTACATTTACAGTATTTGTAGACTTAAGAAAGCTTTTGACAGCCTTGCCTGGAATGCTCTCTTTTAAATCCTGAAGGTAGTAGGGGTAAAATACAGGGAGCAAGAGGCTATTTACACCATGTGGAAGTTATAACAGTTGAGGGAACAGAGGAAAGCAGTCACTGAGTGAGTGAGGCAGGGTTGTAGGCCTATCACTAATGTTATTCAATCTGTACATTGAGCAAGAAGAAAGGAAACCTAAGACATATTTGGAGTGGGCATTAAAGTTCAAGGAGAAGAAATAAAAGTTCTGAGGTCTGTCAATGACAGTGTAATGCAGCAAAGGCCTTGAAAGTGCAGTTGAAAATTATGGACAGTGTCTTGAGAGGAGGATATAAGATAAACATCAACTAAAGCAAAACAAGGATAATTGGATATAGTTTAATTAAACCAAGTTATGCTATGGGAATTAAATTAGGAAATGACACACTTGAAACAGTAGACAAGTTTTGTTATTTGGGCATCAAAATAACTTAGGATGACTGGAGTAGAGAGGACATAAAATTTAGACTGGCAATGGCAAGTAAGGCGTTTCTGAAGAAGAGAAATTATGTTAAAATTGACTATCAATTTAAGCTTTAGGAAGTCATTTCTGAAGCTATTTTTATCAGTGTATGTAGCCATGTTCGGAAGATAGAGTTCACACATGAAGAGACTAGAAGCCTCTGAAATGGGGTCCTATGGAAGAATGTTGAAAATTTAATGCCTAGATTGTGTAACTAATGAGGAGGTACTAAATACAGTTGTGGGGGCACAACCTGACTAGAAGAAGGAATCGGTTGATAGGAGACATTCTGAGATACCAGGTGATCACCAATTCAGTACTGGATGGAAGTGGGGGTGGGAGGGAAGGGGGCTGTAAAAATCATAGAAGGAGACCAAGACATGAACAGAGTAAGCAGATTCAGTAGGATGAACGTTGCAGTAGTTACTCAGAGATGGAGAGTCTTGCACAGGCTAGAGTAGCATGGAGAGCTGCATCAAACCAGTCTCTGGACTGAAGGCCACAACAACAGCAATAAAAATTAATAATAATAAGTAACGAAATATATGTTCACATTTTGTGCATATCCAGGTGTGCAATGGGAACATGTTGTGATAAACACTGGAACCAATCCTTATATCGTTCAGTGTAATAGCATCGGTGCTCTTTTTACACACTCGTGATCTACAGCCTTAACTAAGACAGGCAGTGCAAAGCTGATCTTCACTAATTTTCTCTTTTAGTTCCAGGTGAGAACATAGGAAGGCAGGTTGTGGTGTTGACACTGCATTATCTGTGGCTAACATTCTCCCAGGCTGAAGTTATCGCTGAATTGTTACTCAATATCTTATTAAAAAGATTTATGAATATAGGGTAGTAGGGGGGTGTTTAGATCTGGTAAGGTGGCGGAAGGCAGACCTGTACTTGGACAAGTTGATAGGAAGTGTAACAGTAAGACGGGTGCATGTCTGTCACCAGTCACGGCGGTTCTTAGCCGTGTCCAAGGTTTGGACATGTCTTTGTAGTTGCCGATGGTGTTGTAGTGTGTCCAGGTATGTTAGGGAAGCTGGGATTCATGGAGGAGAATGACGGCCTGTGGGGGTAAAGTGGGACTTCTGGCATAAGAAGTCAGCCTCATTCTGCCAACGGCCTTGTCAAAGAGGGCGGAGGAGCGGATAGAGGTTCAGGGCACTCTCTTGTCCTAGGGGTGGGAAATTGCCCCTATGGGCGGAAGAATCAGCAATGATCAATGACATGAGGATGCAGAAGGCAATGGAAACCACTGCATTAAAGACACGTAATGTGTATCTACAGGACATGTGGCCTGTAATTGAAGAAGTGTCATAATGATCTCTGCATTGGCAAAAGATTCCGGAATAGCCCCCCATTCGGATCTCCAGGAGGGGACTGCCAAGGAGGAGGTTACCATGGGAAAAAGATTGAATAATCAATGAAAGGATAACGATCTACGAGTCGGGGCATGGAATGTCAGAAGCTTGAAGGTGGTAGGGAAACTAGAAAATCTGAAAAGGGAAATGCAAAGGCTCAATCTAGATATAGTGGGGGGTCAGTGAAGTAAAGTGGAAGGAAGACAAAGATTTCTGGTCAGATGAGTATCATGTAATATCAACAGCAGCAGAAAATGGTATAACAGGTGTAGGATTCGTTATGAATAGGAAGGTAGGGCAGAGGGTGTGTTACTATGAACAGTTCAGTGACCAGGTTGTTCTAATCAGAATCGACAGCAGACCAAAACCGACAACGATAGTTCAGGTATACATGCCGATGTCGCAAGCTGAAGATGAACAGATAGAGAAAGTGTATGAGGATATTGAAAGGGTAATGCAGTATGTAAAGGGGGAACGAAAATCTAATAGTCGTGGGCGACTGGAATGCAGTTGTAGGGGAAGGAGTAGAAGAAAAGGTTACAGGAGAATATGGGCTTGGGACAAGGAATGAAAGAGGAAGAATCAATACGCAAAGAAGTGGGATACGGAAGTACTAAGGAATGACGAGATACGTTTGAAGTTATCTAACGCTACAGATACAGCAATAAGGAATAGCGCAGTAGGCAGTACAGTTGAAGAGGAATGGACATCTCTAAAAAGGGCCATCACAGAAGTTGGGAAGGAAAGCATAGGTACAAAGAAGGTAGCTGCGAAGAAACCATGGGTAACAGAAGATATACTTCAGTTGATTGATGACAGGAGGAAGTACAAACATGTTCCGGGAAAATCAGAAATACAGAAATACAAGTCGTTGAGGAATGAAATAAATAGGAAGTGCAGGGAAGCTAAGACGAAATGGCTGCAGGAAAAATGTGAAGACATCAAAAAAGATATGATTGTCGAAAGGACAGACTCAGCATACAGGAAACTCAAAACAACCTTTGGTGACATTAAAAGCAACGGTGGTAACATTAAGAGTGCAACGGGAATTCCACTGTTAAATGCAGAGGAGAGAGCAGATAGGTGGAAAGAATACATTGAAAGCCTCTATGAGGGTGAAGATTTGTCTGATGTGATAGAAGAAGAAACAGGAGACGATTTAGAAGAGATAGGGGTTCCAGTATTAGAATCAGAATTTAAAAGAGCCTTGGAGGACTTACGGTCAAATAAGGCAGAAGGGATAGATAACATTCCATCAGAATTTCTAAAATCATTGGGGGAAGTGGCAACAAAACGACTATTCACGTTGGTGTGTAGAATATATGAGTCTGGCGATATACCATCTGACTTTCGGAAAAGCATCATCCACACATTCCGAAGACAGCAAGAGTTGACAAGTGCGAGAATTATCGCACAATCAGCTTAACAGCTCATGCAATGAAGCTGCTTACAAGAATAATATACAGAAGAATGGAAAAGAAAATTGAGAATGCGCTAGGTGACGATCAGTTTGGCTTTAGGAAAAGTAAGGGGACGTGAGAGGCAATTCTGACGTTACGGCTAATAATGGAAGCAAGGCTAAAGAAAAATCAAGACACTTTCGTAGGATTTGTCAACCTGGAAAAAGTATTCGACAATATAAGATGGTGCAAGCTGTTGGAGATTCTGAAAAAAGTAGGGGTAAGCTATAGGGAGAGACGGGTCATATACAATATGTACAACAACCGAGAGGGAATAATAAGAGTGGACGATCAAGAACGAAGTGCTTGTATTAAGAAGGGTGTAAGACAAGGCTGTAGCCTTTCGCCCCTATTCTTCAATCTGTACATCGAGGAAGCAATGATGGAAATAAAATAAAGGTTCAGGAGTGGAATTAAAATACAATGTGAAAGGATATAAATGATATGATTCGCTGATGACATTGCTACCCTGAGTGAAAGTGAAGAAGAATTAAATCATCTGCTGAACGGAATGAACAGTCTAATGAGTACACAGTATGGTTTGAGAGTAAATCGGAGAAAGGCGAAGGTAATGAGAAGTAGTAGAAATGAGAACAGTGAGAAATTTAACATCAGGATTGATGGTCACGAAGTCAATGAAGTTAAGGAATTCTTCTACCTAGGCAGTAAAATAACCAATGACGGACAGAGCAAGGAGGACATCAAAAGCAGACTCGCTATGGCAAAAAAGGCATTTCTGGCCAAGAGAAGTCTACTAATATCAAATACCGGCCTTAATTTGAGGAAGAAATTTCTGAGGATGTACGTCTGGAGTACAGCATTGTATGGTAGTGAAACATGGACTGTGGGAAAACTGGAACAGAAGAGAATCGAAGCATTTGAGATGTGGTGCTACAGATGAATGTTGAAAATTAGGTGGACTGATAAGGTAAGGAATGAGGAGGTTCTATGCAGAATCGGAGAGGAAAGGAATATGTGGAAAACACTGATAACGAGAAGGGACAGTATGATAGGACATCTGCTAAGACATGTGGAATGACTTCCATGGTACTAGAGGGAGCTGTAGAGGGCAAAAACTGTAGAGGAAGACAGAGATAATTGAGGACGTAGGTTGCAAGTGCTACTGTGAGATGAAGAGGTTAGCACAGGAAAGGAATTCGTGGCGGGCCGCATCAAACCAGTCAGTAGACTGATGACCAAAAAAAAAAAAAAAATGTGAGGGAGTGGCTATCGACCTGGGTAGAGAGGGTATCCCAGTAGGCATCCCAGTTGACACGGGATTATTCATGGATGTGTTTCAGAGGAGGGGTGATGTGAGGATTGGGATGGGGGCGACTCCGCCATGCACGATCGGGAGGGGATTATCGGAGTGGTGGAGGAGGTAGGGAGAAGTGTGGACATTATGCTGGGGCTGTAGAAAGGTTTCGTTTAAGAGGAAGGCATCCACACGATGGGTCGTAAGGGTGTGCATGAAGAGGTTCTTGTTGGTGGCTAGGGAGTGGATGTTAAACAAAATACAGTGCTGTCGCGCCATGACAGGAGTTTAGACAAGGGTGCCGAGACGGGAGAAGGTGAAGTGGGCTTGGTTGTGGGAATAAGTCGCATAAGTGTTAAGGCGGAAGGCAGATTGGGTGGCGAGGGATATCTGCTGGTGGGTGAGGGGGCGCTGTAATGGGTGGACATTCTGGAGGACGATGGTGACAAACCAGATGATGTCCTCAGAAGTGGGGAGGGGGGGGGGGGGTACGGACGGAGTTGCCAGGAGGAGTGGGGCATCCAGAGGGCGGTTGGGGACGGTTAGTTCAGGAGTTGTGGGGAGGGGGGGCCTTGCATTTCTGGGAGTAGGTGGGATGCGGGAGGTTGCAGGTATTGCAGGACACAGCCTGAGGAAGTGCACCTGTTTGCAGTGCAGGCAGATGGGGGCCTCGCAGCACTCTGATGTTGGGTGTGCGTTGTAGCACTGGCACCTCTGGCAGCGGATGGATTGAGGAGGGGAATGGGAGGGGTTAACCTTGTACCAGCGATGGAACAGAGGGGCACCCTACTTCAGGAGTAGGAGAAGAGAGGGTGAGAAGTTTGGGGGATGAATGAGGGGGGGAGGGGCGATTGGGCACACCACATAATTCTGGCGGTGACGGCAGAGGGAGAGCTATATACAAAGGCGGTGGTGGTGGTAGTGGTGGTTGTCATGATTACAATGAGAAAAGAACATAAAGAACAGGACAGGACTGGACACCCAAGTAAGGTGGGTGGGGTCGGCAGAATTGAAATTCCGGTGCTCTGTACGGACGTCTAGGTAGGGATGCGCCTTAAGCTCCAACAGTACCTCCTCTTCTGTGATCGTCAGACTAAGCTAAGTGATCATGGTGGTAAGGGTTGGCGGGCAATGTGGGGCTTGGGGTTGGCGGGAGGAGGAAGGGGAAGGAACAGGGTAGAGAGAGGCACTGGGGCGAAAGAGGGTGATGGGGATTCGGGAGAGGATGTCTGAGTGAAGGGGAGGTGATGAGAATGGAGTCCCGACGGGGAGTGAGGAGGCAGATGGGAACTCCGGGGTAGTGTTGGCAGAGGAGCTTCATGAGTTTCTGGGCCTCGAGGACTGAGGGGTCAGGACAGGATAGGAGGTATTTGCAAGAGGAGGTAAGGAGGAGGATGAGGATGAGGAGGAGGAGGAGGAAGAAGTGGAGGAGGAGGGAGCGGTGGTGGCAGAAGGGACAGGGGGGGTGTAGGAGGAGGGGACTGGGACGTTTTGGGAGTGGAGGAGGCAGGGGTGCCAAAGGGGCACTTAACAGCGACTGAAGGGTAAGAGGAGGTGTGTGGGACAGGAGCAACTGGGAGATGGCGGGAGGTGGCAGGTCCCAGCATGGATGCTGGTGCTGGCTCCGAATACGGGGATGGTGATGGGCCTCCACCCTGGCAGGGGTTGCAGAGACAGAAAGAACAGGGTGAGGGAATGGAAGGAAGGGATCAGAGGAGGAGGTGAGGGAGGAAGGAGCAGGGAACGGAGTTACGAAGAGTGAAGGAGAAGGAGAAGGAGAAGGAGAAGGAGAAGGAGAAGGAGAAGGAGAAGGAGAAGGAGAAGGAGAAGGAGAAGGAGAAGGAGAAGGGAGGGTGAGAAGCTTGAGGGATGGAATGAGGGGGGGGCAATTACACCTCGTAATTGTGGTGGTGGTGGCAGAGGGAGAGCTATATACAATAGTGGTGGTGGTGGTAGTGGTGGTGGTGCTTGTCATGATTACAACGAGAAAAGAAGGAAAAGAACAGGACAGGACTGGGCAAAACTAAAGAAGAAAACAAGGAGCTCACAAAGACGGACAAAAAGAAGACTGAGGCCAAAGTCCCACTCCACTGCCGCTGGCAGGAGGTGACTGCAGAGGCTGCCGGGCTCGCAGGCTGGCAGGTCCTGGAACACCTAACACTTCGATAACTGGCTATGCTGTGACCGTAAAAAAATAGACAGACAATTAAAAACACAGGGTGACAGTCTGGTTTCTGCTCGCAAAAGACATAAAATTCACACCCAGCAACTGCATGGTTTCTGTTCGCAACACTAGAAAGACGAACAGCACTGAACATTCACTGGAACACTGCACTAAAACGTTGGCAAATGTGACATACCACAGCTGGGAGCAGGTGGGGGAAACTGGACAGATGATGCGAAAATAAAAAGGGGGGAAGGAGAGGAAAAGCAAATGGGGGAGAGGGGAAAGGAGCCAATGGAGGATGAGGACCCGTAAGAGCGGGGGGGGGGGGGGGGTGCTGGGCAGATGTGACAGAGAGTGAGGAAGGCAGAGGAGGGGAATACAAAAGGACTCGGGGGGAGAAGGGAGGTATGGAGAGATTTGGTGAGGAGAAAACAAGATGGATGGGGGGGAAGAGGGAGCCCAGGGAATGGACGGAGGAAAGGAGGGGGGGTGAGGATCAGAGTTGATAGGAGGGATAGATGGAGGGAAAGAGGGCATCATCCAGGAGGGGGAGTTGATGAAAGCCACCTTTGGAAAGGAGATGAAGGGTGTAGAGATGGAGGGTAGGGGGGTCACAACAGTGTAGGTGTGGCAGGAGGTGGGGACAGTAGAGGAGAAGAGCCACCAGGGGTGAGGGGAATCAAGGTGGCGGGAGGTGTAGAGTATGCGGATATGTTCGAGGAATAGGAGCAGATGGGGGAAAGGAATGAGGATTCACATGGGGGACGAGAGGCGTATACGGAAGACGAGGTGGAGTGCATGACGCTCATTGATCTGGAGGGCCTAATAGAATTTGGGGGGGAGGGGGCAGATATCCAGGCAGGACTGGCATAACAGAGGATGGGACGGATTAAGGATTTAAAGGTGTGGAGGATGGTAGAGGGGTGCAAACCCCATGTCCAGCCAGAGAGGAGTTTGAGGATTAGGAGACAGTTGTGGGCTTTGGATTGGATGGAGCGGAGATGAGGGATCCAGGGGAGGTGATGGTCAATGGTAAGGCCAAGGTAGGTGAGGGTGGGGGAGAGCGGACATGATGGGCACAGATGGTAAGAGAGAAATCCAGGAGCCAGAAGGAGCGAATGGTACGACCTAGGATGATTGCCTAGGTCTTGGAAGGATTGATTTTCAGGTGTAACTGGGTTTTCTCTTTTGATGCTAGTCAATTGTCAGGATGAGCATTACTGCAAAGGGCATTTGATTCTAAGGCATTATGACAGGGTGAAAAAACACTAAATAAATTACTTTTTCTCTCTTCACAACATGGGGACAGGGTGAGTTCTTCCTTGGCTCGGGTATGAGGTAGAATGAAACAGCATTTTTACATACCTTTTATTGAAAGTTTTGTACCACTCAACATTCGTCCACTCCTCGGAGAAATTCGCCCTCGAATTTACCACTCCACATTCCTCCACCCTTCACGCGGTAAAAGCACTAACACAAGCTATGAAAACTCTCGACTTAGACAATTACACACGCTTCACATTAAGTATGTTGAAAATACTTTATCACTTTACTAAAGCACTGTACGCTCATGAATCACATAGTTCACACATAAATCGTTATAATAAGTGTAACAAATCTTGATGACAATGAATAAACAAAAATATATTTTTCACTTAGAAAATTACATAGCAACACTTGTTTAATCTACCCTATATTAATGCAAGAATATCTATTCTACAGTATTGTTTATTTTAACATGAGACTGTTTAATAAAGACTGAAGTACAATATACAAAATTAATACACTAATGCTCAAAAGTAACCACTGAAGCAAACCAGTTAGGAGTGTGGTATCCAGTTAACAGGGATTTGATGAAGTGGTATATTATTATTTGGCTTACTTTTTCGTCTTAAATAAAACAAAACGGTACAAAGCAGAAACACCAACACCAAGGTTCCAGATATACCCGTTCTTAGCATTATAATTTTAGTTTTGTGTTCACTTTTTAACTTTAAGGCATGTTGCATCATAACATTCGCATCAATTTTGCCTTGCTGTGAGTTTATGAACATATCTAATGATTTCAGAAGGGAACTGTCATGGGAGTAATTGACGTAGGATAGGTTTTGTGTAGGAAATGCTAGTAAAAACAAAAACAAAGGAAAGAAGGAATATATTGTTAACTACAAGAATTACATGTTTCTACGTTCAACCTTTTTTTTTCTTAAAAAATAAACCACTATCATTTATTAATTATTTACATTTGTATACTATCCACAGTCTACTATGATTCAACTAGGACATTTGCACCCTTGGTCGAATATGGTATGGTGCCATGCCTGTATGTTGTGCTGGCATGGCCACTCTTTTTCCTTTTCGGGCACTTCCTCCACCCTTCGGAAAAGCAGACACTATTGTTGAAGGAATTACATCTGGAGCGCCTTTAAAAGGCTTTAAACGACTTGCATGGACAATGGTAGTTTGGGTGGGCAGTTTCAGTTTAACGTTGACTGGTGATGTGATCTCAATATTTTGATAAGGACCTCTGTAGTTTGTTACAAATTTCTTCGTTTTTTCTTTTGCAGTGTATGGGGTTGACAGCATCACCCACTGACCGATGTGGATATTTAGCTTGGGCATTACCTAATCTTTCCTGTCGTTCCAAAGCCTTTGTATTAGATTTTTGAACCTTTTTCCATACATCCTTCATCATTCGACAGAAATCTTTTACTGTTTCTCCGACTTTTCCGTTTTTCTGCCTGATTATATCAAAAGATGACGGCATTTTTATCCCATAGACCACATATGGTGGTGTGTGGCCCAAGTACTGGAAGCTAGGAGCAAGGGGAGGAACAGAGGTATTTGTATGGCCCATGACGTCAGGGAAGAGGGAATAATCAAATTGGGGATCATCTGGTACGGAAATAACATCGGACAGGTGAGAGGCAAAGTGGTTGGCCATACTGAGGTTCTCAGGAAAGGGACGGTCATCAAGGAGGAGAGGACACTGGGGGGTGGGGTGGTTCCCAGTAAGGCAGTGGAAAGCAGACCAATACTTGGAAGAGTTTATTGGGAGCATGGTGTTGCGTTGTGTACATGTCTGGCGCCCGGTGCAGTGTTTCTTCACAGAAAGCAGGTAGCAGATGTGTCGTTGTAATTACCGGTGGCGGTTAAGTGTGCCCCAGTCACGAGTGTGGAGAAAAGAACAGTAGAGGTGGCGGGACTCTCGAAGGAGGAGGACGGCCTGTGGAGGCAGGGCGGGGCGGTGAGTGTGGATGGCTTTGGTGGAGATATGGGTGGTGATGGCGTCAGACAAGGTCTGGTGCAGTATGGCGGCAGTGTGAGCAATGTCATCAGGAGATTGCAGGGATAGGTCGTGGCCGTCAACCTGGATGGGAATGGAGTCCCGGCATGCGTCCCAGTTCACACAAGAGTAATCATGGACAACTTTAGGAGGGATGACATGGCGAGGAGAGGGGCGGGAATGGCGACCACTAGAGATAGCGAGGAGAACAGGAGCATGGTCACTGCCAATGAGGTCAAGGACATCTGTGGTGATGCGCTCAAGGAGGTTGGGAGAAGCAAGGACCACATCGGGAGTGGTGTTAGATTCGGTTTGGGTGTGCTGGGGGAAGAGAACCAGATCTCCCTGGATGCCACCACTGGAGATTGACAGGATCGCAGCTGTGGATATTGAGGTCAGTGGCAATCACGTAGGTGGAGAAGGTGCAGTCAATGTGGGCCAGGAAATTGTACGGGATGGGGGAACGAGGGCGGACGTAAATGGTGGCACACGTGACGGTAAGGGTGGGGAAGAAGAGGCTTAGGGTAAGATGCTCGGGAGGATTGTTAAGGAGAGGTTGGGGCCAGACAGGGAGATGCTTGAGGTGGCCTATAGCAACTCCGCCACATGCCAGATGGTATGAGTTAGTGGTTTGGTGAAGGGTGTAAGGAGCTGTGGAGATGGAGATACGGGGTTGAAGGATGGTTTCATTTAGGACGCGGAATCCACCAGGTGCTGATGGAGGATGTGGAGGAAGAGGAGTTAGTGGGTGGGCAGGGAGCAAATATTATGGTACAGAAATGGTAGGGTTGTTGTACCATGGGAGGGGAGGGTTAGACGAGGGTGGTGAGGGGGGTGAAGGTGAAGTGGGCCTGGTTGTGGGAGTAGGTGGCATAGGTGGTAAGATGGAAGATGGAACGGGCAGTGAGGGCGATCTGGGAAAGTGTGTGGGAGCGCTGAGGGGTGGATGTTTTGGAGCACAATGGTGATGAAACGGATGATGTCCTCTGCAGTAGGCAGAGGGCGGAGGGAGTTGTTGGGGTGGATGGGGTCATGAACAGGATGGACAGGGACAGTGAGCTCAGGGGTAACTGGAGGAGGTTTCGCTTTACACTTCGAGGAGTAGGTAGGATGTGGTTCATTACAGGTGTTGCAGGAGGGGGGCGAGGTGAGGTTGGGGCAGTTCTTGAGGAAGTGGGAAGCTTCGCAGTGGGGACAAGTAGGGGTGTTCTTGCAAGCAGAGGTAACATGGTCATTGTATGTGAGGCAGTGTTTGCAGTGGTAGTATTGGACTGTGGAACGGGAGGGGTCCACCTTATGATGGTCATTGTAGATGAGAGCTACATCAGTGAGGAGGCAGTCAATGGAGGAGGGGTATTCGGTGAATATCCGCATTAGATAAGTCAACCCGTCATCATTACAGATGCAATGGGCCGAGCAGATTTCGATGTTGGGCCGGGAGTTGAGTTCTGCCAACACCTCAACCTCCGTGACCATGGGGCTAAGCTCTGTGATCACAGCGGTGAAGATTGGCGGACGTTGGGGAGGTTGAGGCTGATGGGAAGAGGACGGGGTGTTTCAGGGGTTGAAGGTTGCACATTGGCCAAATTGGATACATGGGATACAGGAGAGGTGACCGGAGTGGAAGGAAGCATTGGGGGGTTTAATGAGGACCGAGTCCTTGCGAGGAATAAGAAGGGAGACGGGGGCACTGGGGTACTATTTCTGGATGGCTAGGGTGAAGCTGCGGGTATCAAGGAATTGAGGGTCAGGATTGGAGAGAACAAAGGTGTGGATGTGAGATGTGGCAGGGTTGGGGGTCGGGGTCGTGTCCATGGGGGTGGGTAGGTCACGGGGATTAGGGGTTTTCTTCGAGGAGATTTCGGGGGAAGGGTCAACATTAGGGCGCTTGGAAGGTTTCGTGGTCATGACAGGGTGGAGAGGGGGCTGGGGGATGGGTTGCAGGGGGCGTGGGGCAGTACCGCCCTGAGGAGTTGATGACGCAGAGGGAGGGGAATGGGTGTCACAGAGACTGTGTAATGGTGAGCCGAAATCCAGCCGAAATCCGTGCCGGCCTAGAGCCTGTCGGAGGTGGTGCAGGGAGTGGCGGAAAGTCTGCAGATGTCGATGGGGCGACAGTGACACAGGAGGGAGAGTTGGGGGTAGTTACAGCCGAAAATCGCGCAGGAGTGGTGTGAACAGCGAGGGAAGGAAGGACAGGAATGGAGGTGGAGGATGAGCTCCATGTGATGGTGGTTGGAGCAGCGGAGGGAGAGGGGAAAATAATAGTGGTTGTGGGTTGGGTCATAGTGGTGGCACGCGAGAGGGGGGCGAAGACAAGGCAGCGGCGGAGAAGGCGAGGATACCTTGATGGCTGGCAGTAGTGACAGCATGCAGACAACCCCGCAGGTAAGCTGTGCGGTCTTCCACGTCAATGACACACCCTGAGTGTAGCCCAGGCAGTGTGAGTCCTCAATAAGGAAGTGAGGGAATCCAACCCTCAAATGATGGAATTTGTTGCATATCTTTCACTTTTTTAATGAACGCATCATCAGTAGTGTTGCTGAGTATGAAGCACTGTCTTTGGAAATAAACAAGAGACATGGACGGGGCTACCCCTTTGTTAACAGACTATCGATACTCAATAGACACAGATAAGGTGACTTTTCTTACTTCCAACCGTTTCCTTTTAAGTTTCTTATAACGACATCGAATAAACGGCCGTCTGTTGAATGCACTGTTGTCTGGTGTCGCTGACAGATGACAGCTCGTTTCGCTGCCGGAAAAACCTCCGTAGGCAAACGACCAGTCCTCAGAATAATGCTAGTGTTCACTACAGTTGGCCTGAACTTACGAACAAGATTTTACGCAATACAAATGAAAGACAGTACTGTCGGACGAATAATTAGCGAAAAAACACAAGCGATTCTCTTTCTTAGGCGCTAACCTCACACAGCTACACTCACACAAGCAAACACACACACACACACACACACACACACACACACACACACACACACACACACACATATGACCAATGGAACACTATTGTAGCGAAATACTTGCAATGAAAAGCTGTGATATCCACACAGGATAGTTGTGTATGTCAGCTGCGCTGTTGGTGATGCAGCAAGCAAAGCAGCGAAGGAAAGGAAAAATATTTGCGTCTGAATTTTTGCAGGAGCTGACAAATACGTGGCGGCAGTTCACGAGTCATTGAATTACAGCTCCAGACTTTATTAGCCCCGTGTCGAGATTTTGTGTGTGTGTGTCTGTGGACGATTATTGAATTCGATTTGTTCAGTATTCCGTTTGAAACAGATAAACATACTAAGTGGTAAAACAACATGGACTATGTAATGGCTACTGTACTGCTTTATACAATATTACTAGTGCCGGTACTTAGACATGAAGTACTGACACGCTGAACTTTTCTAAATTCTGCCAGTATGGAAGTCCAGCAATCAAATAATTTGCAAAAGGTAATAACAACCAACACATTTCCACTGGGCTGTTTTTTACCTGAGGGTAGAGGGTGTGGAGGAAGAAAATGCCAGTAGGTAGGAGGTCAGTGCAGCTCCCTTTCCTGAGGAAGAGATGCCACCTGGGAAGCAACAGGAATTGCTACTTCATTCATGTTAGCTCAAACACAGCATCCTGAAAGGCACACTGAATTCAAGATACAGATATTTGAAAGCCGATCTTTGGTTATGATATCAATGTCAGCAACGTTCATGGTGATGTGATCACAATGTGGGGATAATGTACGTGTTTCATTTGGTGTCCATTTGTGACAATTTTGGACAGCTTGTATTCTGTGATACGAGCCGGTAGACGATGGATAATTGTAAGTGGGTGTTGGTTGTTTTAGAGGAAGGGGACAAAACAGTGAGGTCGTCGGTCACATTGCATTAGGGTAGGACGGGAAAGGGGTTGGCCGTGGCGTTGAAAGAAACCATTAAGGCATTTGCCTGAAGCGATTTAGGGGGGGAAAAAACACCAAAAACCTAAATCAGGTTGGCGGACACGAGTTTGAACCGCCGTTATCCCGAATGCGAGTCCAGCGCTCTAACCACTGCGCAACCTCGCTCAGTGTAAGTGAGTGTGATGTGGGTGACTGCATGCTCATGAGTTGTGAGATGTGTGATACTGGTAACTCCCAAGCGCAACTCCACATTCCTCTCAAACCAACCCTCAGATTTCAACAGTTCTCGCAATAAAACGTGAGAGTCGCGAGCTGTAGTATTTCCAAACTTTACCCTTCGGAAAGATGTGATGCTTTTGCTTTGTTTACAAGGGCTATTGAGTTTACAGAACTGCAGCGCAGTAATTTTTTACTCTGCTGTTTATTTCTTTCTCTGCTCATCCAATCATCAACTTCAGTTACCACAAATTTCAAAACTAAAGAGCTTCTGACTTTCGCGTTATGATGTCAAGTGCTGGATAAATGTCGTGAAATTTCATTTTTCTTCCAATTGGTTCGGGGTCAGTCCTCCATTGCTTCACTATTCAGATGACAATAGAATTAAGAAATTAATTTTTTTTCGTCTATGGCAAGCTGTCCGCATTGACTTGTGCCGGACCAGTGGTGCAGGAGATTGTGCGACGTGCGATAAGGCTCCACTCACATTGCCACCGACAACGGTCGTCAGACTCCGTCGCCAAAGGTTGCCCTCTAACATCGTCTGACAGCTTGGTCACTGTGTGTCCCACCTGACTCGTTAGTTTTTGACGAGATCGAGGAGGTTCGGTTAGGTCAGAACCTATTTTATGTATAAAGTAGGCTATATTCTAACCTACAATGATGGGATGGATACCACGGCGCCTCTGTGCTTGAAGACGAGTGCTGCAGTTCGGCTTTTACTGTTATAAGATCCACGTAAATCAGCTGCATCTGTCTCGAAATGAACGTGGTGAGTTCTGCACACTCTGTCCTCAGTTACTGTAATTACCAGACAAGTTTCACAAACATACGGGATGAAAGATAAACACCGTGCCACAAATATTAAAATCGCTATTATTTTGTGAAGCCACTTTCCTACTCTCACACGCGTCTTACGAAAATATGTAGTTTCAGTGATACACAGCACTCGTGGTCTCTCCAAAACACATTGTTCAGAGTGTGGCTAATTATTATACGGTGGCAGGATGTCCGACTTCGTTGGACGTTTTTTCTATGTGACAATGATCACAAAGTAGTTAATTTACGTTATGGAAGTATATGTTTCTATTATACACTGAATGGGCAAAGAAACTGGTGTACCTGCCTAATATGGTGCGAGCACGCAGAGGTGGCATAACACGATGACGCATGGACTCAACTAACGTCTGAAGTAGTTCTAAAAGGAATTGACACCATGAACCCTGCCAAGCTGCCCATAAATCCGTAAGAGTACAAGGGCTTTCAGTCAGGTAACCCAAATAATCAGACAGCTCAACAATGAAGGCGCTCTATCTGGAATACAGAAGTTCACAAAACGTTGGGAAGCTATCACTAGCAGAAAAGCTTTGGACAAACGAACAACTACAGCGAAATAATGAGACTGACAGGATACACATTACAAATTAATAACGCCATGTGCGTACTGCACAAGATTGCGAGTGACACGATCCGCAAGAGGGAGAAAGTGAAGTAAAACATGCATGTATTACCACCTAAACTTGAATTACAATGACAAAAACCCTGTTTGGCAGTTAAAATTTAAAACGTAAATTTGTAGCTTTAGAAAAATACAAAGATTGCATGTATATATCTACAGGATAAAAAATATAAAGAAATTAACATTTAGAAAATAGGGGTATCTGAGGGGAGTTCAATTTGAATGCTCTAATAAACTGATCAAACACTTAACATAAACAAAGGGAGCTGCAGCATAAAAACTGGCTGGAAATGCATCATGTAAAAATACATAAATTAATACACAGTAAAAAAAAGCAATTTGAATGCAGAACAACTAAAGTCAAAAAACTGGCTAAGTAAATATTTCAAAAATTGACATTGTGGTGTCAAGGTAGTTCTGACCCTTACTAATCAGCTGATCATTAACCAGGTGATCATTAACTGCATATCCATGTTTGATAATTTACAATTCTTCTAGAAGTCCAGAACAAAACCCAGCACAATCATGTTCCTACTGAATAGCCTCATAAACAAAGAAGTGTTACCCCCCCCCCCCCACCAGTATATAAAGTGCCTCTGTCGAGAATCTTAAGTCAACAGGGCATCGGCCACCCATGCTGTATGATCTCCAGATTCTGAATTATGCCAGAAAGCGGCAATAAAAATGACCTTCTTGTTAAATTGGAAGAATCAGAATTAGTTTGACATCTTGATGTGAGTTTTTAAAAATTTTTGGTTTTGGTTATTCTACTTTTAAGTCACTTTTTCCTATATACTGTTCAATTTACTTTTATATTATGCATTACCTGCCATTTTTTATGCTATGGAACCCTTTTATTATGTAAACCATTTATTATTGCATTTTTTTTAGCTTGTACTCCCCTTGGGTATGCCACCCTTCTAATGATGTCTATTATTTCATATGTTCCAATGCACAACACTTAGTCTTGCTGTATAAACACAATATTGGAGCAATCAATGATGTATCTATTCCTCTACCGCAAAAAATCACGATATAACACACACAAAATAATACGATGCATGTAATGGCGAAATGAGACAGAAATCAATACATGAAAATCCTGAGCTGGTTGGATGACCCTGCCCTGGCCATAATGCTCCAAACATTCTCAGTTGTGGAGGGAACCAGCGGCTATGGTGTCCAAGATAGGGTTTGACAACCACAAAGACAAGCACTTGAAACTCTCACAACGTACAGGCAGATTATGTTGCTGAAATGTAAGCCCAGGATGGCTTGTAATGAAGGGAAACAAAATGGTGCATAGAATGCCCTCGACTTATCTGTGCATTGTATGGGTGCCACAGATGGCAACCAGTGGGGCTCTGCTATGAAAAGACATGGCACCCCAGACCATATGGTTGTCAGGCCACATGGTGGGCAACATTCAGGTTGGCATCCCACTGCTGTCCAGGGCGTCTTGAAACACATATTAGACCTGGAATTTCGTTGACTGGAGGAGAGTTGTCTTCAGTGACGAATCCCACTTGTAACTGAGCCTGGATGAGGAGCAAAGAAGTGTCGGGAGACGCTACACACAGCCATGGGATACCAATCTGACTGTCGCCCATCACACTGACCGTCAATGTGGAGCCGTGGTCCTGGGTGCCATTTCATTTTGTAGTAGGACCCCTTTAGTTGTCATCCACAGTACTGTTAGAGCACAGTCTTATGTCGGTGATATTCTATGCACCCATTTGTAGCACTCTTTGGAAAGGCATCATTGGCTTACATTTCAGCAAGATAATGCACATATGCACATAGCTACAGTTTCTACTGCTTGTCTTCATGTTTAAAAACCCCCTCCTTGGCCAGTGAGGTCGCAGGTTCGCTCCCATCTGAAAACGAATGTAACATTATTGGTGTGGCCATCAGACCATCTCAGGATTTTGATGAGCTAAAGCGCCAACTGGACAGTATATGGCTCGACATCCCTCAAGAGGACATCCAACAAATCTATCAATCAATGCCAAGCCAAATAACTGCTAATATAAGGACCAGTGGTAGACCAACACTTTACTGACTTGCTCAATTTGTGGAGCTCTTTCTCTTGAATAAGTCGACCAATATTTTTGCAGTTGTGACCGTTTGGTTGGCTGTACATGTACATAACGTCTACCAATTTCAGTCCCAAGTGGACAATTTCTTCTAGGTGAGTTGCTTTTTCTTCTGTCTTAAAGAATTTCCCTGTGTGGGAATCACGAATTGTGCAGGTATAACGGTTGTGACTATGTGACACGTGTAAGTTTCAATTTATACTGGAAGTGTGCTCAGGTAGTTGTAGTTCTTAAGGCGAGCGCTTGTGGTAAGCGACAAATCTGGGTTCGAATCCTAGTCTGGCACAAATTTTCTTCTGGTCCAAATGGCTGATGTCAATATAGTGTCTCAGTACGCGAAGTTATTTTGTAACATTTCGAAAGTATACATAGCTAGCTGCATTATTCAACAACAAGAAATGCTTTTTTTTCCTATAATATTTTATATCCTCTTCACTTCAGTCAGAATCAGTTATTTTGCCACCTAATTGATTAAAGTCGTATACTACTTCAGCGTGTCATTTTCTAGTCTAATACCCTCAGCATCATCTGGTTTGTTTCAACTACATAGCTGTACCCTTGTTTTATTTTGGTCACTGTTACTCATACAACCGCTTTTCAACATACTGCTCATTCCATTCAATTGCTCTTCATAGCCCTTTGCTGTCTCTGAGAGAATTACAATATCATTAGAAAACCTCAAAGCCTTTGTTGTTTGTCCCAGAACTTTAATTTCGTTCACAGATTTCTCCTTGATTTCTTTTCTCCTTACTCAGTCTAAAGAATGAATAACACCAGTGGTACACTACAACCAACTTTCCCCCCTTAGCCACTGCTTTCCTTTCACATTCTGTGACACTTGCAACTGCAGTCTGGTTTCTGTACGTCTTGAATAATCGTTCACTCCATTTTCTAAAAATCTGTGATACCTTCAAACTTCAAAGTTTGGTATATAAGTAAAAAATTTTACAATCTCTTCCTAAATCGGCCAATGTTACGAGAAGAAGAGTATAATATATTATTTCTCAAGACAACAAATATTTTGTGAACATGTATTAATTGTACACAGTCGAATGTGGTATCACTGGAAATAGTTTTATTTGGCACTGCATACCAATCTAGTGCTATGACTTACTATTTTTTGAAAATTTTAATGCAAAATATACTTTTAGCTATTGTAGCCAAAATGGCATCATGGACGCCCAGGTTCATACCTCTATTTTACGAAGCTAACTCATTAATCACGAATTAGAGACGCTTTTTCTATACAATCTTATCACAAATGCCTTTTCATTTGTTTTAAAGTGCTTATGAACTGGATAATTTGTACACAGCATTGTCATAAACAATAACCATTTTAATATTTTTTGTGGGATCTAAAATTTAAAAAACCTCTCTCACACCGGCCTGATTTAGCTTCACTGATCAGGATAGTAAAAACATGCGTATGTTAAGGGAATTTTCATTCACAAAGTAGGCTTATCACATTCACACAGTTCAATGCTGTTCTATCCTGATTAAATTGAGCTTAACTTAAATTCCATAAGGCAGTGAAGCAATTTTGAAGTCTTGATGCGGCGAAAATTGTTAGTCGATCTCCTGAAAACATTTGTAATAATTATTGACTTTCGGTGATCACATGGGGAAGACCGGAGATCTGCTGGTAAGACCGTGTTAGCATATTTATTTGAAGTAACTGGATATCTTGAGCATACAAAATGGCAGGTTCGTCCAGTGTAAATCAGACATTCCCCACTGATCCTGTGCAACACAGCGTAGTAAGCAGACACTGTCAATAATAATCAGTTAAATAATACGCGAACACACTTACTTTAGTTTAGTTCATGTATTAAATTCCTTCTCATACAGAATCTCATCATGATGGCGACTAGCTCAACAATACATACATATACATCCTCCTTCTTTCACGACTAATCGGCAAGAATTCCTTCATTCTTTTTATAAGAGAAAACATAGATAGCAATGAAGCTATTCCATGGAGTAAATGGACGCTCCAAGGAATAATTGGGCTTGAAACTACTTTGCATTGATAATCGGCAAGATAAGAAGAGATATTTCGAGATATGTACTGAGTTATATAATTTATAAAATTTCTGAAAATATCGCGGAGAAACCCCTCCAAGAGACATTACATCGCCTCTCGCAACGAGCAAAGTTGATATGTATCCATTTTGTGAGCTAACTATTGGTTTAGCTAACTCGTTAGAATTTGTAGAACATACGTTCCTATAAATTTTAAGAAGTTAGTAAGATTTTTTTGACGAGATTTGGTATCTTCGTTACCTAGATACCTAGTTGTTGCTTTCACGTGTGCTGGGGCATACCCGCATCCCATGTACACAACTAGGGAAGATGGACTTATATAGTTGTTAATCAGGTCTACCTACTCAGGAACTGGCCTTCACAGGAAACCCCGAAAACCTGGAGGCTTAGACCCGAACTAGGTATCACAGATGATAGGAAAGACAGAATAATTTAGAAATTTGAGAGATATTCTAGAATTCATAGGAAAGATAAAATCTGCCTCATAGCCAAAAAAAAATCTTTACACATGCAATTTTTTTACAATCTTCTGAAAAATTTTCTTCATCGATGTCTTGCTGAACTGCGGTGAAACTGATCGTACAGGAACATGGGACACGGCATGGAGGACAGGCATCGCATTGGCGTACCGGACAGGAGACATAACGGATTTGAGAGACCAGAAGGAACCTCAGGAACAGGTACTCAGGATTGCGGCATGAAACAATCGAAATTCGTCTATGGAATGGTCAACTATTAAAGATTCCTGGAAGAGAAGGGTTAGTCGAATTTCTCCACATTCATTTTGAACTCAAATATGGACCTGATCCATTCAATTTTCCATCTGAGCAATGGGAAAATCCATTCGTCTTACACTTTCCACACCTAGGTGTCTTAATCGATACTATGGTTGCACAATATCACAGCTCCAGATCGGAAAACAATTTTGAAAACATGGATAACTTCATCCATCTTCTTGAGTAAGCCGAAAGGCTCTAATCCTGGTTTTAATTACTTTCTTTTTTTTTCGTTGGATTTTCCAGGTGGAAGAAGATCTGAATCTTTCCTAATTTGGTTTCAAGTACGAATGTGGATAGCAAGTCAGAATGTTAAAAACTTTATTATTTGAGACAATTTCCTAAAAAAATTATATCTTACTCATAAATGATTAAAATGAAATTTTGCTGAAAGAGAACGTTTGATTAAGTCTTGCTGCATGACCTCTTCAGCTGAAATTAATCTTTGTTAGTATTGATTGACGATCAAATTTTTCTCTTTTATACTCCGATTGCCGCATTTTCTCATGAACATATATGAATGCAGTATAACAATAAACAAATCCAACTGGAAAATGACACATTATTATAAATTCAATGAAGAACTTTCTTATTAACTCTAATTTTATAAACACACACTAACCTAGTTAATTAAATTCTCTTGAATAGAATTTAGCTCGCACCAAAAAAAAAAAAAAAAAAAAATTAAAAAAACCTGCGAGTCTCTATATCTGTGGACAGTAGCAATCGATTCTAATTTCCTAACATGGTTCATTTGTTCTCCTGTGAACTGTCAGTTTACAAACACTAACTTCACACGCAAGCGCCGTATTCGATCATATAGTTTCAGTAAACTTATTCTCACTGGAGATTAACACTCCCTGAATGTATATTATTTCACACGCACAAGCTTCTTTGGTGATCATCGTGTAGACAGATAATCCGTAAGTCTTCACAGCAGCAATAGCTACAGTTCCACTTACTTTTCTAAATATTCCTATACTATCACAGAAGCAATCGCTTACTGTTCATTAAACTATCACAGATGCTTGGCATGCTGTCATTTAACCTATCACAGTAGCTGAGGAATACTGTCCTTCGCACTTCCATTTTTTTTTCAACACCCAAATACTTCATACAGACTTTTCATTTAATTTGAAACACTTTCCTTAAAAGTACCTCTTTAGGTCTGCATGGGGAAATAATCCTTTTATTCTTCCAGAATCCGGATATGCTAATAAATACGCACCAGGATTTGGTATATCAACTATTATATATGGACCTGTATAGATTAGATTCCATTTTCTGATGGTTTTCGTCAACCTTGATGACTTGATGTGTCTTCTTAAAAGAATTTTCTGTCCCATATTGAAAGTCTGAATCCGTTTGATGCTTCTGTCATGGATTTCCTTTCGCTGTCTTGCTTTCTCCGTAATATTAATGAGAGCATTGCAAATTTTTTCTTCCCATGACGTTTTGGTGTCCTCGAATTTAGGTAAGTTATCTGCCCAAAAGTTTCTTTCGTTCTCTCTGAACATCAGTTCATTCGGGGTAAAGTTTGTAGAACTATGAGGTAAATTATTATAAATCTGCTCAAACTCGGTCAAATAGTTTGTCCAGGTAGTTTGTTTATGATGACAGTACGTTCTCATGAATCTGTTTAGTTCTCGAAAAACCCATTCAATTGAATTCCCTTGTGGATGATAGCAAGATGTAAATATCTGTTTTATTCCTAGTTGTGATACTAATTTTCTCCATCAATATCCAGTAAATATCTTCGCATTGTCAGAGGTTATAGATTTTGGAATCCCTGCTTGAGGAATATAGTCATTTACAAACTTCACTGCGGCAGCTCTTGCAGTTGCTGATTTTATAGGATATAGTTTAACATATTTTGTAAACACATCACAGAATCCAATAATGTACTTAACACCACCTCTGGCTCTAGGAAGTGGTCCACAATTATCACATGATATAAGTGATCTTGGTGATTCAGGTATTATTGAGTGAAGTGCAATTTTATTTCCCTTGTTGTCCAGCTTAGCCTTTTGACAGAGAACACATTTCTGTATGACTTTGTGCACTTTTCACCTTATATTTTGAAAGTAACAATAATATCTAATCTTATTAGCACACTTTTCAACACCAACATGACCCCAGGTCAAATGTGTAAACCAAATTAATCGTTCTTCATATTCTTCGGGTATGCAGACACACCACTTTGGATTCTCAGCCTTGCCAGATTTAAAAAATAAAATATTATTCACAAGCTGGTAGTATTCCAAATTGACCATAGGATTTTGTTGATTGAATTGTCGTATTATAGCATTCCATTGTCGATCCTTCATCTGAAGCTGAGCCATTGTGTTACATAAATGAATATAATATAACTTGTGATTATTTTCTTGAAGAAGAAGCACTGGAAATTCTGCCTTATTATTTACATCCAGTTCAGGTGTTACTCCTTCTGGAGATCTTGACAACGTGTCAGCTATAATATTTTCTTTTCCGGCTACATGAATAATTTGAAACTGATATTCTTGCAGCGCCAGCGTCCACCTTGACAAGCGAGGATGCAGCAACGTACATATTTAAAAAAGGCTAGTGATTGGTGGTCACAATAAACGGCTATCCTTGAGCCATATACACAATAATTAAACCTTTTCAAAGACCAAATAACTGCTAAAGCTTCCAATTCCGTAGTGGTATATGCTCTTTCACAGGTGGATAAAACTCTGCTAGCAAATGCAATTGGACAAAAGGTTTTTACACCATCAATGTACCTAATTTGAATAAACAAGATCCTAATCCCACATCTGATGAATCAGTGGCTAAACAGAATCCGACATTCATATCAGGGTGGTATAATAACGGAGCATTTATCAGTTGATCCTTTATTTCACAAAAAGCCTTTTCACAATCATTAGACCATTGCCATGGTACATCTTTCCTCAGGAGCCGGTTTAGTGCTTCAGAGTTCATTGTTTGAGTTTTAATAAATCGACGAAAAAATGAAGCCAAGCCTATAAAGCCCTTCAGTTGTCTTCTGTTTCTTGGAGTTGGAAAATTTTTTATAGCACTAATCTTCGCTTCTATTGGAAGAACGCCTTTTGCATTAATCATATGTCCTAAGAATTTAATTCTCTGTAGAGAAAATTGGAATTTTATTAGATTTGCAGTTATACCAGTTTGTTTGAACACAGCAAAAATCCTCCTAATAAGTTGTACATGTTCCTCCCAAGTTTTAGAGGCAATTAATAGATCGTCCACAAAAATTGTTATTCAACTACTAGTTCTGGTCCTAGGGCATAGTCCAACGCAGAAATAAAAACTCCAGAGCTGATATTGAGACCAAACAGAACGACCTTGAACTGATAGCTTCTCCGTCCATATATAAAAGCAGTATATTTTCTTGAATCCTTGTCTAACTGGACTTGCCAGAACGAACTTCTCAAATCAATACTGATTAAATAGGATACATCTTGAAATTTCTGTATTAACTCATCGATGTTCTCTGGATGTGTGCGCACAGGTACTATAATTCTGTTAATTTCCCTTGCATTTAATACCAATCGAACATTTCCTCCTGGCTTTGGTACAACAAGCAACGGAGAACAATATGGGCTGTTTGACGGTTCAATAAGATTCCAGTTCAACATTTTTTGTATCTCTTTCTGAACTGGTTGTTTTAATCGCCAGAGAATGGGATGGTGTGTGCGGCAAAATGTCTTATGGGGCTTAATCTGTAATATACAAACATATCCTCTAATGATTCCGGGCTTTTCATCGAAAACTGACTCATATTCTGTTAATATATTGAATAATAGTTCCCTCTGACTATCCGTTAGGCAATCTGACTCAGTAGTCATCTGTTCGACGGTTTGTCTGAAATCCTCTACTTGAAATGACTTGATCGGAAGTCGGTACATACTATTATTTTCAGCATAAATCAACTGCACAGCAGCACCACTGAAATATCGCTCATACACTGCCTCCTTTCTCAGTAAGATCAGTGTAACAAATTGATCTTCGATTTTAAAATTCACCTTTCCTTCTACCAAGTCCAACTTGCAATTGCAGGCTTGCAAAGTTCCAGTGCCAAGAATACAATCTACTACCAACTTTTCCACTACAAGGAATGTGCATTGTTTAGCTACATTTTCCAATTTTATCTCTATAAACGTTTGTATCTTGACGTTCTGGGATTTTGCTCCCACTGCACCTATAACTCGGCAATTTTGTACTGGCAGGACAGGGATTTTCTTAATTTTACTAATTCTGCGAAACAAAATTCCGGATACTACGTCTGTAGATGAAGCTGTGTCCAATACAACATTGGTTAAAATTCGTCCCACTTCTGTGATGATCTCAGACACAGGAACCCTTTTATCTTCGACTACACAGGCCTCTATGTCTCTCGTCAATTCATCTGTCATTAATTCGCCTTCATTATATCTCAACATTGCCATGGAATTAATTACGTTTAAAACAGGTTTGCCCTTTTTGTATTCCCTGGCCGACTTTACGGAGCATGAAGCGGCCCTCTTCAGTTTAAATGTCGATTATTATTTCCTCTTGAATCATCTACTACTTCTGTTATGACTGGTTGTTGTTGATGACTGGTTGTGTTATTTGCTTCAAATCGAGGGTCAGAATTTCTGTACGCATTATTATTATTTGAAAACTGCTGGTTCTGATAATCTCTTGCATTTCCAAACATTGGGTTGTATCTGCGACCTGTTTGATTGTCTCTGAATCTGCCCCTCGCTGTACTGTTATTGCAATTTCCATTTCCGTTGCAATTGTTTCCGTTGAATCTCTGACCATTCCTAGTATAATAATTATTAAATCCGTTTCCGTTCCGGTTTGCGTTTGGCGCCTCAATCGCTCTCCTCTGCATAACCGGTTGTCTTGGCCGATGTTCATCTTCCTCGATCATATCTATATTGTCAAGCGTAGTCATGAAAGAGTCAAGGTCATGCTCATTAATATACAGCATTCTATTTCTGATGCTGGCCGGAAGTCGAGATTTTAATATGCCAATCAAGTCTTGTAGAGGCATAGGCTTATTCCAATACCGCGATTTGTTTATATATTTCTCAAAGTATTTCTTTAAAGACCCACGTGAAAAGGAAAAAGGTTCCGGGTATAATACCTCCTGCCTTAAACGTTCTTGTACTCCTTCGGACCAGTATTTGGATAAAAATGCTCGTTCAAGATCTTCATATGTGTCCCAAGTTGATATCATATCAGATGCCCATATAGCTCCTGTACTTGATCGGTTAAATAATGTAGCTTCATTGATAGATCTTGTTATGGGTTCATTTCCTTGTGTGGAACACAAACCTTCTCGAGATAGATTTAAAGATCTCTCAATGTTTTCTTTCCATTGTTTAAGTTCTTCGCCTAGTTGATTTTTGGCTTCTCGAAAACCTTTATTAAATAAATTTTTTTCAGAACTTTCGGTCATAGATTGTATAGCTGCTCTGACTGTACGTTCAATATTGTCTGAACAAATGCTTTGCCTTTCCAAACTTAACTGCGAGAATTTTCCCGCGAGAATGTTTACCTTATGATCAACCTCGTCTTGTCCCTCCTTTATGTTATTTATGGATTTATCCAAATTTTGGATGTCCTTCGGGATCTTGTCTTGTGATTGTCTCAAATCCTGCATATCTCCTGACATCTCATTTACTTGTTGCTTTAATTCATCTTGAACATCAACTAATACCGGAATTACCGCCATAGAACATTGCATCTGTTCTTGTGCTTGAACTATCTGTGGGATTGACTCGACCTGTTCTTTAATAGTATCAAGCTTAGTAGCAACATACTCAGTTAGCTCTAGGCGTAACTTCTTCGCATTTTCATTACACTGCTGAGTGACGTGCTCAATTTCAGCAGCAAATTTTAATTCTGTCTTTTCATTCTGAATTTTCAATTCTTCCATAGTTTTATTTAATTTATCATTAAGTTTCTGAAAACTCTCTACTAATTTATTATTTAATTCCGCTTGATTAGCTTCTAATTGCTCCTGGACTTTCACTTGATTGGCTGCTAATTGTTCATTCATTTCCATTTTAGTCTCTATTTGCGCTTTAGTTAATTCCCTTTTAGTCTCTATTTGCGCTTTAGTTAAGTCTGTTACATTTTTGGCTAACAGTGTTAACTGCTGCATAATGACAGTCAATGGGTGTATTTCGTCCTGCTCAGATCACATCGAAACACTTAAGCTCTGTTGTGGGGCCTGACTAATGCTGCCGCTAGGTACTACTTCAGTTAAGCTAGCGTCTAATGTTTCACTAACCTCAGAAACAGCTGTGGGCTGTTGTGATTCGCTCAGCTGTTGCATTGCCATTTTATAAGCCGCCCTAGTAAGAACCATTAATACACAGAACAACAAATATATAAATTCACTCACATCTGAGTTAATAATGTCACTGACCTAAACTTTGCATAATACTCACTTATAATAAACACTTCCTATCTAAAGTTCAACCCAACAGTCACTCAATCAATCTGATTCAAACCGATAGACATTTAAATAGTTATTCTAAATTTCTGTCTACAAAAATTTAATTGTATATTGTCTGGCCTGAACGACGTTCTCGTATGTTGTGGCGAAATTGTGACTTCTGGAACAGGCCTCGTCTTCTTTTCTCTCGTGCAAATGCAACATAAAATTCACACAATGTTTAAGTAATGCTCAAAAATGTGTGCTGTCACAGTGAAGCCAAATTTAATATTTTTTTGTGGGATCTAAATTTTAAAAAACCTCTCTCACACCGGCCTGATTTAGCTTCACTGATCAGGATAGTAAAATAATGCGTATGTTAAGGGAATTTTCATTCACAAAGCAGGCTTATCACATTCACACAGTTCAATACTGTTCTATCTTGATTAAATTGAGCTTAACTTAAATTCCATAAGGCAGTGAAGTAATTTCGAAGTCTCGGTGCGACGAAAATTGTCAGTCGATCTCCTGAAAACATTTGTAAAAATTATTAACTTTTGGTGATCACATGGGGAAGACCGGAGATCTGCTGGTAAGACCGTGTTAGCCTATTTATTTGAAGTAACTGGATATCTTGAGCATACAAAACGGCAGGTTCGTCCAGTGTATATCAGACGTTCCCCACTGATCCCGTGCAACACAGCATAGTAAGCAGAGACTGTCAATAATAATCAGTTAAATAATACGCGAACACAGTTACTTTAGGTCATGTATTAAATTCCTTCTCATACAGAATCTCATCAAGATGGCGAATAGCTCAACAATACATACATATACATCCTCCTTCTTTCACGACTAATCGGCAAGAATTCCTTCATTCTTTTTATAAGAGAAAACGTAGATAGCAGAGAAGCTATTCCATGGAGTAAATGGACGCTCCCAGGAATAATTGGGCATGTAACTACTTTGCATTGATAATCGGTAAGATAAGAAGAGATATTTCGAGATATTTACTGAGTTATATAATTTATAAAATTTCTGAAAATATCGTGGAGAGACCGCTGCAAGAGACATTACACCATGACCACTAAGGTAGTCCAATATCTCTGGCCATCGCGCAAGTTGACGTTTCTAAACAAATATACTTTCCGAATTGCTAAATATATTTGTCATTGTTGCCTTGAATTGTAATTTACGTATTGCTCCTATGGCCTACTGTGCTTACTGTAGCTGAAAATGTTTGTCGACTTAAAGTTTTAGGTTGTGTAGCCCTACTGCAAACCTCCATGGGCTCTATGGCAGAGGGTAAGTCCCACTCTACCAGTTAATAGGGTTACTTCCTGTTTCATTCTCGTATGGAGCATGGGAATAACCATTGTTTGACTGTCTCTGTGCATGAAGTGATTATTCTAATGCTATCCTCACAATCCCTGTGTGAGCAATACGTATGGGGTGTAGCATACTTCTAGAGTAATCATTGAAAGCATTTTCTCAAAACTCTGTTAACAGATTTTCTCGAGGTAGTTTATGTCTGCCTTCAAGAGTTTGCCATTTCAGTTCCTTCAGTGTGTCGACATTCTCCCATAGATTAAACAAATTTGTGGTCACAGATGCTGCCCTTCTCTGTATAAGTTCAGTATCCCATGTTAGCCATATCTGGTATAGGTCCACACACTTGACCAGTAATCTAGGATGGGTCGCATGATTTACAAGCAATCTGTACCATAAATTCACAATTAGTATTTCCCATTATTCAGTTCATTTTCAGAGATGTTTCTCTTCATTCCCACAACAACCCATATCCCAGCAACTACACTTACTCCAGATGCTGTCATTATTTGAACCTGTAAAAGTGGAAGAGCATCACACTGCTCATCCAGTACCTTGAAGAAATGCAATTCCACATTTGAATTGGAATGTTGAAATATCCCACATCTTCAAGATACTAAACTTTTCAGACGAATGAATACATTTTCCATGTCTTCATATTATGCAAAATTTTTCTTTTTCTACTCCGTTAAGATTAATGTGGAGGGATTAAGGCTAATGCTCTGCAGCAAATCCTAATATGTTTGCTTAACATTTTGATAAAATGTGTTAAGTGAACACATAGCCATTCTGTATATATTGCAATAAATGCACATAAATCACTACATAACTCAGATATTATTCTATTTCTTAATATTATGCTTAAAATATGTTTTTCTACTCCATTAAAATGAATGTGGAGGAATGAATGCCAATGCTCTGCCAGTAATCCTAATATATTTTATTGATTTTCTGTTAAAATTTATGAATTGAACATATGGCCTTTCAGAATATATTGTAATAAATGCACATAACTCAGTTCATAACTCAGAGTTTCTTGCCAATAGAAGCAAAAATCGTACAAATTATGGCTAGTTCCCAGTGTCTTTGGCATTATACTCTACTCATGGTTCATTCTTTGACATATGGTCAGTTGTATACGTTAGATTAGAAACGCTTGATGATTCCTTCTTTTGGTAGCAATGGTTGAAATCGCCTTAGATGGTATGTTCTTCTCATTTATGGGTACATGACCCCAACTGGGCTTGGTGGAACTCCAGTCTAATCAGACAGTTGGAATGTGTGATCTTCAGAAGCATCAATGAATGGGCTAATTTGTGAACAACAGAATTGCACAAATTGTGTTACCTGGCAGTGCTGTTAGTTATTTCTGTGTGAAGCCCTTCCTTTACTTTCAACAGAAATATTATTCTTTAGGTACAATTTTGGCCACCATTCCTTAAACGTTGGCACCTCTCCTGTTTTTGATATTTTCATTTCAAAATTCGGCTTTTCGTGGGAGTCAATTATTAATTTTGCATCTTTCTTCACAAAATATATCCTATCCATCTTCCTAATTTTCCCCTTTATCTCTTGAAATCTCTATCATGTGGAAGGTGGCACTACCCTCCTGTTGGAAAGTAATGGGCGATGAATTGAAACCTTCACTCTGCCACAATCATTAAACAAACCTCACCAGTGTATGGTTTTTATTTTTGCCTCCAAAACAGGCTTCATCAGAGCTTTTTCGTGATAGAGGTAATATATGGCCCTTGCACTCTGTAACTCGTGCACAGTAAAGATATTTAATGAAATCTGACCCAAGTTAAATGGAAATTGAATTGGTATCTGAGGTAACTGCAAATACTGCATACAATCAAACGAGAGACCTGCAATGGTACAATCAGTGTCAGTTTTTGCTGTAACTGCGTGTAATTTCTTGAAGAATTAATCACCACACCTCTTGTGCACTATTAACTCAGCTATTGCTGCCCTTTTACCAGCATCATTCAGAGATGGACTTTTGATTTTTATCCAAATCTCTTCACATGTACTGCTCGTATACACCTGTGGTTCCCCAGATTTTAAATTAAAATGGAAAGTTTTCAAATAAAATTGATAATCAACTTGGATATCCATTTTAATAGTTTTGAACATGTGCCACATAATCTGCACATGTTGGGGGTCAAGATAATTAGATTTTTCTTTGGCATAATGTGCTTCCCGGATTGGAAATGAGTCGATGTGCTTTTTATTTCCACTTCTTAAGCTACTGGTTCTGCACGGCCAGGGTTGCATTTTCCCCTCTTACAACACACCAGTGCCTGTGTTATTCTGAATTACGATGCAATATCCCATGGGACAAGGACCCTCTTGATAAGTGGGTTATCTGGATTCGAGTGCCACTCTGGAACAAATTTTCATTGTCATCACTCCATTATACAGCTGTTGGCTGTCCATTTTCGCAACTGTGAATTCATTCCAGGTTTCCACCTTTATCTTTTGGAGATTTACCTTCTTTTAACGTATTGCTATATTCGCACATTGCTGAAATCACCAACACTTTGGGAGGCAGTTTTACAAACTTGAATCTTCCCTTCAGACCTTGATAGCCAACAAATGCATCACTACAATTTTGGTTTCTTCCCACTAAATTCCTTATCACTTCTAGGCTCCTTTCTTGCCACTTGTTTTTCTTCTATGAGGCTTTGAACGATTCCATCCTGTTCATTTTTTGTTCTGTCTTGCTGCCCTCTATCATCTCAGTTGCCATGCTTTTCATCTGACAACTGGAAACAGAATGACATATTCAGTTGAACTTAACGTTCTACATTATTATGTTCGCTGTGGTAGTTAAACGTTAATTTTGAAGTAATACTAAATTTCAGGTTAACCATTACGTTTTGGTTGGTATCTATTCCCTCTCCAATTTATATATGCTTCATTTTCACTCTGCTCGCTATATGGATATATGTTTTGGAACCTCCACAGCATTCTTTCTTTTTCCATTACTCCCTGATATTTGTCACTAACATCACGACTGTCTGACATCTTACCACGAATAACAAAATAGATTAATAAAAGAGTAAGAGGAACATTGATTATTCTCCCTGCCTTAAACTGAGTTGATAGTATAAAATTTTTAGTGAGCCCAAATCTTCTGTACCTGTGGGCTTTCACTTCGAGAGAATGTGATAACAATGGCTGCATAACAAAACAAAATGTTCCAGCACAAATGGGATTTCTTTACATCTTGATTGGGCTACATCCTTAAAGCACAAACACATATGTAACTCAATGCTGTCAAAAATGGATGTGTTTGTTTTCTTAATATTCCCATTCATTTACAAAATAAATCAGTATTGCTTCTTCTGTTCTTACCTTACTCCTAAATCTGATCTGATCTTTCTTGAGGTCATGTATTACTAATATTTACAATCAAAAACACTCTTGATCACAAATTATTTATTCTGGTGACCGGTTTCAGCCACAACTGTGGTCATTTTCAGACCAATGATTAAGAACCTCTTTCTGGTGGTAAATCACAGTAGTGATTACACTGGCACTGTAGTGATTTACCAGCAGGAGGAGGTTCTTACTCATTGATATGAAGATGACCACAGTTGTGGTTGAAACCGGTCTCTGGAATAAATAATTTGTGATCAAGACTGTTTTTGATATTAAATATTTGTAATAGCATTGATCACCCCCCCCCCCCCCATGAACCATGGACCTTGCCGTTGGTGGGGAGGCTTGCGTGCCTCATCGATACAGATAGCCGTACCGTAGGTGCAACCACAACGGAGGGGTATCTGTTGAGAGACCAGACAAACGTGTGGTTCCTGAAGAGGGGCAGCAGCCTTTTCAGTAGTTGCAAGGGCAACAGTCTGGATGATTGACTGATCTGGCCTTGTAACATGATGATGGCGTCCTCTTGGGTAAAATATTCCGGAGGTAAAATAGTCCCCCATTCGGATCTCCGGGCGGGGACTACTCAGGAGGATGTCGTTATCAGGAGAAAGAAAACTGGCGTTCTACGGATCGGAGCGTGGAATGTCAGATCCCTTAATCGGGCAGGTAGGTTAGAAAATTTTAAAAGGGAAATGGATAGGTTGAAGTTAGATATAGTGGGAATTAGTGAAGTTCGGTGGCAGGAGGAACAAGACTTCTGGTCAGGTGACTACAGGGTTATAAACACAAAATCAAATATGGGTAATGCAGGAGTAGGTTTAAGAATGAATAGGAAAATAGGAATGCAGGTAAGCTACTACAAACAGCATAGTGAACGCATTATTGTGGCCAAGATAGACACGAAGCCCACACCTACTACAGTAGTACAAGTTTATATGCCAACTAGCTCTGCAGATGACGAAGAAATTGAGGAAATGTATGATGAAATAAAAGAAATTATTCAGATTGTGAAGGGAGACGAAAATTTAATAGTCATGGGTGACTGGAATTCGAGTGTAGGGAAAGGGAGAGAAGGAAACATAGTAGGTGAATATGGATTGGGGGACAGAAATGAAAGAGGAAGCTGCCTGGTAGAATTTTGCACAGAGCACAACATAATCATAACTAACTCTTGGTTTAAGAATCATGAAAGAAGGTTGTATACATGGAAGAACCCTGGAGATACTAAAAGGTATCAGATAGATTATATAATGGTAAGACAGAGATTTAGGAACCAGGTTTTAAATTGTAAGACATTTCCAGGGGCAGATGTGGACTCTGACCACAATCTATTGGTTATGACCTGTAGATTAAAACTGAAGAAACTGCAAAAAGGTGGGAATTTAAGGAGATGGGACCTGGATAAACTAAAAGAACCAGAGGTTGTACAGAGATTCAGGGAGAGCATAAGGGAGCAATTGACAGGAATGGGGGAAATAAATACAGTAGAAGAAGAATGGGTAGCTTTGAGGGATGAAGTAGTGAAGGCAGCAGAGGATCAAGTAGGTAAAAAGACGAGGGCTAGTAGAAATCCTTGGGTAACAGAAGAAATATTGAATTTAATTGATGAAAGGAGAAAACATAAAAATGCAGTAAGTGAAACAGGCAAAAAGGAATACAAACGTCTCAAAAATGAGATCGACAGGAAGTGCAGAATGGCTAAGCAGGGATGGCTAGAGGACAAATGTAAGGATGTAGAGGCCTATCTCACTAGGGGTAAGATAGATACCGCCTACAGGAAAATTAAAGAGACCTTTGGAGATAAGAGAACCACTTGTATGAATATCAAGAGCTCAGATGGAAACCCAGTTCTAAGCAAAGAAGGGAAAGCAGAAAGGTGGAAGGAGTATATAGAGGGTCTATACAAGGGCGATGTACTTGAGGACAATATTATGGAAATGGAGGAGGATGTAGATGAAGATGAAATGGGAGATACGATACTGCGTGAAGAGTTTGACAGAGCACTGAAAGACCTGAGTCGAAACAAGGCCCCTGGAGTAGACAATATTCCATTGGAACTACTGACGGCCGTGGGAGAGCCAGTCCTGACAAAACTCTACCATCTGGTGAGCAAGATGTATGAAACAGGCGAAATACCCTCAGACTTCAAGAAGAATATAATAATTCCAATCCCAAAGAAAGCAGGTGTTGACAGATGTGAAAATTACCGAACTATCAGCTTAATAAGTCACAGCTGCAAAATACTAACACGAATTCTTTACAGACGAATGGAAAAACTAGTAGAAGCGAACCTCGGGGAAGATCAGTTTGGATTCCGTGGAAACACTGGAACACGTGAGGCAATACTGACCTTACGACTTATCTTAGAAGAAAGATTAAGGAAAGGCAAACCTACGTTTCTAGCATTTGTAGACTTAGAGAAAGCTTTTGACAATGTTGACTGGAATACTCTCTTTCAAATTCTAAAGGTGGCAGGGGTAAAATACAGGGAGCGAAAGGCTATTTACAATTTGTACAGAACCCAGATGGCAGTTACAAGAGTCGAGGGACATGAAAGGGAAGCAGTGGTTGGGAAGGGAGTAAGACAGGGTTGTAGCCTCTCCCCGATGTTGTTCAATCTGTATATTGAGCAAGCAGTAAAGGAAACAAAAGAAAAATTCGGGGTAGGTATTAAAATTCATGGAGAAGAAATAAAAACTTTGAGGTTCGCCGATGACATTGTAATTCTGTCAGAGACAGCAAAGGACTTGGAAGAGCAGTTGAATGGAATGGACAGTGTCTTGAAAGGAGGATATAAGATGAACATCAACAAAAGCAAAACAAGGATAATGGAATGTAGTCTAATTAAGTCCGGTGATGCTGAGGGAATTAGATTAGGAAATGAGGCACTTAAAGTAGTAAAGGAGTTTTGCTATTTGGGGAGCAAAATAACTGATGATGGTCGAAGTAGAGAGGATATAAAATGTAGGCTGGCAATGGCCAGGAAAGCGTTTCTGAAGAAGAGAAATTTATTAACATCCAGTATTGATTTAAGTGTCAGGAAGTCATTTCTCAAAGTATTCGTATGGAGTGTAGTCATGTATGGAAGTGAAACAGGGACGATAAATAGTTTGGACAAGAAGAGAATAGAAGCTTTCGAAATGTGGTGCTACAGAAGAATGCTGAAGATTAGATGGGTAGATCACATAACTAATGAGGAGGTATTGAATAGGATTGGGGAGGAGAGAAGTTTGTGGCACAACTTGACCAGAAGAAGGGATCGGTTGGTAGGACATGTTCTGAGGCATCAAGGGATCACCAATTTAGTATTGGAGGGCAGCGTGGAGGGTAAAAATCGTAGAGGGAGACCAAGAGATGAATACACTAAGCAGATTCAGAAGGATGTAGGTTGCAGTAGGTACTGGGAGATGAAAAAGCTTGCACAGGATAGAGTAGCATGGAGAGCTGCATCAAACCAGTCTCAGGACTGAAGACCACAACAACAACAGCATTGATCACTGCATAATCCCACAATGTATTCAAAAGCAATTTCATGTATTACTGCCTATTCACTCATCTTGTAGATATTTCCTGGCAGTTTTTAACAGCCATACATATGCTGTATTTCATAAGTTATTAGGCAATAAATGGACAGATGGATCATAATCTACAACAGCAGTTGTAAAAGGCAAAGGGCGTGAAAGTAGAACAGTGGTTGAGAAAGGACTGAGGCAGGGTTGTAGTCTATTCACCGTGTCATTCAATCTGTGCACTGAACAAGCTGTCAAGGACACTGATAAAAATTTGGACACGTTTTTATAGTTCATGAAGAAGAAATTATAGGTTTAAAGTTTGCCAATGACAGTATAGTTCTGTCACTGTTGGCAAAGGTCTTGCAGGGTAAGTTGAATGGAAGGAATAGTGTCTCGAAAAGAGATTATAAGATGAACATCAAGAAAAGTGGTTCCTTGCAGCTATTGTCATTAGGGAGTTGATCGTCATTGTTTTACATGTCATTTGTTTCATGGGTAACAGTGCTCCACGTTTGGTAACTGAGGGATCAAGTGTTTTAATCCATAATTAATTTTTTTATGTTTTGATGAGAAAGTCAAGATAATTACAATATTGTCCATGGGCGATTTTAAGGTCTTGATTACAGCTAGTTATCTGCATTAAACACAGCTCTCTCTTCCTGGTATGACATAGATTGAACCAGAGGAAGGAAAGACTTCCTCCTTCTCATCCACTGGGTAAGTCTCCCCAGACCCAGTGTTCTGGGTGGCTTTCTCAGACACTACACATTTCCCAAACCTCACCAGCCTTATCATTCACCCCTCTCGTGTCCCCTTCAATGCTTCTACAAGAAGAAGGAGCCACTGGCTCCAAAACTTGAGTATTTCTACAATATTTCTATATGTTTTCTCCTGCCACCGCTTATTGAGTAGACCTGTATCTACAAAATTACACTACGACTTCAATGAGAGGAGAAGACACAGGCTCAGACCACTATGTAGTTGAAATGAAAATCAAATTCACACCTTTCAAGAAAATGAGTTACAACCCACCTCGGCTGATTAAAAATGAGAAGTAGCACCAAATAAAACAAAACATTAAATTAAGAAATGACCTAGGTGAACTGATATCTAGTACAAGGAACAACAAAAAACTATCAGCCTCAAAACAACAAAACAACTTCCAGGAGTTACTGCAAAATCCTTGGGAAACAACTGCAGTTGTACTAACTATTTACAGTAATATTTGAGAATAAAGATAGAAGACACACAGTAACAAAGAAAGTGCTGAAACCATGACAGAAGAATTTAATAAACGTTTGGACTGTGAAAAAGGCAAATATATCTTACAGACCGGTGTAAATAACACAACAAAAACCAAACCTAACAAATCAGGTTTTTAAAATTTCCTAGATGTTGAAGGAGAACTCACAGATCAAAAACTGGTAAGGTTGTTGCTGAAATGTGAATATATTTAAGTCACACTGTCAATATCTCCTTACACATAACTCTAACAGAAAGATGGACGATGTAGCCATTCCCTAAACATTATACCACAACCGTCATCCAGATGGGGGATAACAGCAGTCTGAATATCTACAGAGCAATCTCTCTCCTAGACTCCACATGCAAGACTTGGTCCTAGATTCTATGTGGAACAATCAAGGGACAACTAAAACAGGAGTTACGAGGAAATCTGGAAGGTTTCAGACCATGGAGAATTTGTGCAGAGCAGATCATAAGTTTAAAGTTGATTATGGTGTGCTGTAGGAGACAGAAAAATCTCTGGCAATAACGTTTGTAAACTTCAAGAAGCCATCCAATATCTCCATGGAACTCCATTTTTAAAAATTCTCAGAAATCTAAGACTTTATCCAAAATTAATTAAACTAGTAGAACTTACTCTAAACAACGCTAAATTGAAAGTAAGGCTTAGAGAAAAAACTTCTGAAACATTCCTCATAAAAGCAGGCGTAAGACAAGGTGAATGCCTACTATTACTGTTCGACTGAGCACTGGAATATGTAATGAGAGAATGGTACAAGGATAACGCAAAGAACATAAGAATTGAAAGTGTGAAAACTGATAAAAGCTTAAACTGCTTGGGATTTGTTGCTGATAATATGCTCCTAGCCAAGAACGTTCAAGAAACTACTAAAGTAGTTAAATCATTAAAAAATAGCACAGAAACTCAGCCTCAGAATATCATTTGCAAAAACAAATTATGCCAGCTGGTCCACAAAAATACAGCGGAAGAACAGAAAATCAAAATAGATAATCAATTTAAATATTTAGGTGACTTAACAACGGGAAACCTAAATGAAAAACATGGCAAAATAGAATAAGAACCTCACTAAGGAAAATTAAATCAGCAAAAAAAAACATACAACAAGAAACGGCTGTCTGTGCAGCAGCAACCTTCTTCAGAACAACGGCTGTTGTCGTCGTCTTCAGTCCTGGTACTGGCTCGATACAGCTCGCCATTCTACACCTTATAATAATATCAGTGCACTTGCCGGTTCGCACCTAACGGCACAAACCCTCCAAAAATTGGTAATAGAATTCTTTAAGGGGCAATCACACTACTGCCGAACTTTCTTTCTCACTTTTAACCAACATGTCACCACAAATATTGGTTAGTATGGAAACTTGTCTTTGCAAATAAAAAAGAGACACGGATGAACTTGCCACCTTTGTTAAGAAATTAAACATATTCAATTGCAGTAGATAAAGGGGTTTTTGTTATTTCTAATCATTACCTATTAAGCTTCCTATTTCGACATCGAATAATCGGCCGCGGTTGAATGCCCTGCTGCTTGGCGTCGCCGACAGATGTCAGCGCGGCACGCTGCCGGGAAAAACATGGCGAGCCTTTCACCTCCATCTCCTGTCGCCGTCTGCTCTGCAGTGCCTGTATAGCGGAGCAAACACAGACTAATTGCAGTGAACAGTAGCATTATTCTATGGAGGGGTGAATGCAAATGCTCTGCTGGTAAACCTAATATATTTTCTTGACGTTCTGTTAAAATTTATTAAATGAACATATGGCCTTCTTGAATACAGTGCAATAAATGCAAATAAATCAATACGTAACTCAGTTTATTGTAATATGGGCAAAAATCAAGTAAATTATGGCTAATTCCCACTGTCTTTCGCATTCTACTCCACTTGTAGTTGATTCTTTGACATATGGCCAATTGTATATGTTAGAATAGAAGTTATTTATGATGACTTGTTTTGGGAGGAATGATAGAAATCGCCTTAGATGGTGCATGTTCCTCTCATTTATCGTTACAGGAGCCCGATTTACAGGGCTTGGTGGAACAGCAGTTTGATCAGAAAGTTGGAATGTGTGCTATTCTGCCACATCAACGAATGGCTTAACTTTAACAACACCACGAGTGTCTCGTGAACAACAGAATTGCACACATAGTGTTATATAAAAGAGCTGTTAGTTTCTGTGTGAAGCCCTTCCTTTCCTTTCAACAGAAATATTAGTATTACTATGGAATTTTGGCCACCGCTCCATAAAATTTGGAACCTCTTATGTTTTTGATATTTTCACTACAAAATTCCTCTTTATGCGGGATTCAGTTATTAATTCTGCATATTCTTTCAGAACATATATCCTATCCATCTCGCTAATTTTCCTTTTTGTCTGTTGATATGCCTATCATGTGCAAGGTAGGACTACCCTCCAGTTGGAAAGTAATGGGTGATGGACTGAAACCTTCCCTGTGCCACAAGCATTAAACAAACCTCACCATTGAATGGTTTTTATTTTGCCCTCCACAACAGTCAGAGAATGAGTGAAAGTCCTTAACACATTGTCCAACAGTTTCATTTATATAATTAAAAAGAAATGAACAAGCTTCATCAGAGCTTTTTCGTGCTATTCCTTTTCATGATAGAGACAAAAACCAGGCTGTTCCACTCTGTAATTCTGCGGATTTAAGAAATTAATGAAAGCTGCGACAAGCGACATGTAAGTTGTCTTTGTATCTGAGGTAATTGCAAATTCTGCATTATATCAAACGAGAGGCCTGCAATGGTAGAATCAGTGTCAGTTTTTGCTGTAACTGGGTGTAATTTCTTGTGCACTATTAACTCAGCTTTGCTGGCCTTTTAGCAGCATGATTCAGGGATGGACTTTTCACATTTATCTGAGGCTCTCCACATCTACTGCTCGCATACACCTGTGAATGCCCAAATTTTAAATTAAAATGTCCATGCTTAATTTTCAAGTAAAACTGATAATCAACTTGAATATGGAGTTCAAAAGTTTTGAACATCTGCCACATAATCTTCACATGTTTATGGTCCAGATAATTGTGTTCTGCATTGGCATAATGTGCTTTCTGGACTGGAAATGTGTTGATGTGATTTTTCATTTCCACTTCCTAAGCCACTAGCTTTGCACTGCCAGGATGACATTTTCCCCTCTTACAATACTCCAGCGCCTGTGTTACTCCGAATTACGATGCAATTAATAAATCTTGTAGAACTTACTGCAAACAACGTCAATTTGAAAGTAAAGCTTAGAAAAAAAATTTCTCAGCCATTCTTCATAAAAAGAGGCTTAAGACAAGGTGAATGCCTATCACCATTAGTGTTTGACTGTGCACTGGAATATGTAATGAGCGAATGGTACAAGGTAACACAAAGAAAATAAGAACTGGAAGTGTGACAATTGGTAAAAGTTGAAACTGCTTGGGATATGCTGCAGATCTTACTCTCCTAACCACGAATGTTCAAGAAACCACTAAACTATTTACATCTCTAAGAAATATCACAGAAAGTCAACCTCAGAATATCATTTGAAAAAACGCATTATGCCAACTGGTCCACAAAATTTCAGTGGAAGAACAGGAAATCAAAATCGTTGACCAAGTTAAATATTTAGGTGACATCATAACTGGAAATCTGAATGAGAAACAAACATGACAAAGTAGAATAAAAACCCCATCAAGGAAATTTACATTAGCAAAGACGCATACAACAAAAAAGCCTGTCTATAGTTGCAAATTTAAAACATTGTACAACAGTTACACAACCAGAAATAACATATGCACCTGCAACCATCTTCAAAACGACCGTTGTTGTTGTTGTCGTCATCTTCAGACCATGTACTGCCGTGATGCAGTTCTCCGTGCATGGTAGCTGGAGAGAAGGGATGAGTTTTGTAGTGCATTCGAAAAATAAACAAGAATGGGTAATTGCAAACGTGTTACTGTAACTGGCACCCCAACATCTAACATTCACAAACTATTTGACAGCTCGCACAACACAGCAGAAGCCCTCCAAAATTTCGTAAACATTTAATGGTTTCATGTATAGGAATTTGTTGCTTTTTTTCTTTACTGTGGGAACGGTGTTGCCGCAGTGGCTACACTGGTTCCCGTGAGATCACAGGAGTTAAGCGCTGTCAGGCGTGGCTGGCAGTTGGATGGGTGGCCTGAATACGGAGTGCTTTCTTTATTGTGATTGCATTCCAATGTCCTATATGGGCAGGGAAGGCCTGTCAGCGGCACAATCCACTGCTCTTCTGCCGAATAACATGACAACTATGACAAGAATAAAATGTTACATACATAAGGCGATAAAATCGAGAACTTAAAACAGAGCAAGGGCAGATAATGGAGGTAAAAAGATACTGACATGGAGATGTTCATGGGGTGACAATTAAAAAGTCTACATAAGGTTAAAAAACACAAAGAAGACACTGAAGGCACATGCACAGACCAAAAGTCGGGCAAAGTATTAAAAACCCTCCAGAATAACGCACTTAAAACCCACTTGGAGCACACACCATGAAGAATAAAACTACCACGTGGGAGCTACTGAGGGAGAGGCCAGAGAGGATGGAGAAGGAGGGGAGAGCAAGGGGCAGCAAGGGAGGTGGTGGGATGAAAAGAGTAGGGGCGTCAGCGGGCAGGAGACTGGTGGGGTAGGATATGAAGAGGGAAAACAAGGCACGAGGGAATGCAGAGACACTGAAGGGGAGCACAAGAGAGGGAGGGGGAGTAGGATGGGGAAGCCGCTAGGGAGAAGGGAGGGGGAGGGGGAGGAGAGGGAGCCCTGAAGAAGAGGCAGGAAGATGGGGTTAGAGTTGGTAGGAAGGGTAGATCTGCGGGTAAAGCGCATCATCTGGCAGGAGTAGATGGTGGAAGTTGCATTGGGCAAGGAGGCGGTAGGGTGTGGAGATGGAGAGAGGGTGGGACACAACAGCAAACGTGCGGCAACGGATTGGGGGTGGAGAGCAAGGGAGATACCAGGGGGTGAAGGGGATCAACGCGGTGGACAATATACAGTGTACAGATGTGTTCACGAAAAGGAGGAGGTGGGGGAAGGGGGTGAGGGATGTGCGTGATGGACGGAAAGTGAATGCGGAAGGTGAGGCGGAGCACATGGTGTTCAAGGATTTGGAGGGATTTATAGGGCCTGGAACGAATTTGCTTTTTTCCCCTTCAGACACAGATAAAACTAATGATACAAAAGAAGATAATCACAGAACAGACATGGTGGATATACAAACGTAAAATTAAAACACACGGAGCCGTTCACAAGCGCAGAGTCCAAATTAAAAATGTTGAGACACGTGGACATGCGCAGAGATGACAGATGACACACGCAAACTTTGGAGCACAAACGATTAAACACTGGAACACTTGAGGACAAACACGACGGCACACACAAACACTAGGCGATGATCTCTGGTGCGCAAAAGTTCACTATACGTGGACGGATCTGGGGACCTGCCAAAAGGGGAAAAATGGGAGAGGAGGGAGAGGGGAGTGCGTAGATGCCAGTGGCAGAGGCAGAGGAGATGGGAGGGGCAGGAAAGAAGGTAAGGGGGGTAGGGGAAGCCCGGGGGAGGAGGGAGGAAGGAAAGGAGGAGGGAGAGAAGGAAGAGAGAGTGACATCGGGAAAAAACACCGGGTGTGGTAGAGGAGAATCAATGTTGGCAGGAGGGGTAGATGGAGGGGATGAGGGCATCATCAGGGAGTTGGTGGAAGCCACCTTGGGAGAGGGTATGGAGAGTGGAGAGATGGAGTGCAGATGGGATGTGGGAATGAAGGTGCGACACAGGACGTGGGTGGGAGAGGATAGGAGAGACAAGCGGGTGAGGGGGATCAAGTTTGCAGGAGATGTAGAGGATCAGTATCCATTCAAGGAAGAGAAGGAGGTGCGGGATCAGAATAAGATAATATAGGATCCGCGTGGGGGATGGGAGACAGATGCGATAGGCGAGGTGGTGCTCATGGCGTTCTAGAATTTGAAGGGATATGTAAAAGGTAGGAGGGACAGACATCCAGGTGGGATGAGCGTAGCAGAGGATAGGGCGGATAAGGGATTTATAGGTGTGGAGAATGGTGGAGGGGTCCTTACCCCACGTGCGGCCAGAAAGGAGATTGAGGAGACAGAGTCGAGAGCGTTCCTTGGCATGGATTGTCCAGAGATGGGGGTCCAGGAGAGGTGATGGTCAAGGGTGACGCCAAGGTACTTCATGGTGGGGGTGAGGACGATAGGACGGCCATAAATGGTGAGTTAGAAGTCGAGGAGACAGAAGGAAGTGGTGGTTTTGCCTACAATGATCGCCTGGGTTTTGGAAGGATAGACCTTGAGCAACACTGGTTACACCAAACGGTCAACCAGTCAAGATGGGATTGGAGAAAGTGTTGGGAGCGTTGCAGGGTGGGGGTGAGGGAAAGAGAGGCTGTTTCATCGAAGTACTGGAGAAGGTGGATGGGGGGTGAAGGCGGCGGCATATCCGCCGTATACAAAAGGTATAGAAGAGGGGAGAGGATGGAACCTTGGGCACACCGGCGGAGGGGTAGAAGGTGTAGGAATCCGTGTTATGGATGGTGACATAGGAAGGACGTTGGGAAAGAAAGGACCCGATCAGACAGACGTAGTTGATAGAAAGTGCAAAGATTTGGAACTTAAAGAGGAGACCAGAATGCTACACACCGTCGTAGGCGCGTTCCAGGTCGAGGGAGAGGAAGATGGTGGAGTGACAGGAAATGAGCTGTTCGGAGAGGAGATGGGTGAGGTGAAGGAGAAGGTCGTCAGTAGAGAAGGATGGTCGAAAGCCACACTTGGGTAACAGAAAGGAGGCGGCGATGGCAGAGATGCTGGTGGTTGCGTCGGGTAAGGATGGATTCCAGGACCTTGCTAAAGACCGAGGTAAGGCTGATGGGATGGTAGGAGGTGACAGCGGATGGTGGTTTGTCGGGTTTGAGGAACATCAGGATAAGGGGAGGTCTGGCTAGGATGGAGAGAAAGGAGGTGGGAGCTTCACGGAGGTGGCGATAGATAACACGATCGTGACCGGGAGTGGTGTTGTGTTTCGTGCAGAGTGTAGTGATGAAATCCTGAGTAGTGTGTAATGTTGTCCAAGTACTGGAAACCAGGGGTGAATGGAGGACATAGGTGTCAGTTCAATTGCGGACATCTGGGAAGAGGGGGTAATCGAACTGGGGATCATAAGGGAGGGTAAAGATATTGGACAGGTAGGAGGCAGAGTGATTGGCCCTACTAAGGTTGTCAGGGAAATGTTGGTCATGATGAGGGAGAGGATGGTACTAAGGGGGGGGGGGGATTCAGACCAGTACTTGGACGAGTTGATAGGAAGTGTAACATTATGACAGGTGCATTTCCGTCGCCAGTCGCGGCGATTCTTAGCCTTGAGCCTGTTTTGGACGTGTCTTTGTAGTTGCCGGTGGCGTCGTAGTGTGTCCGGGTCACACGTGTGAATGAAGGCATGGTAGAGACATCGGGATTCACGGAGGGGAAGTACGGCCTGTGGGAGTAAAGGGGAATTGGAATAATCATGGACGTGCTTTGGGGGAGGGTCATTACGAGGGTCAGGGCGGGGGTGACAACCGTCTGAAACGGTGAGGAGGACAGACCAATGGGGCCCAGGACATCAACCGCTATGCAGCCAAGGAGGTTAGGGGAGGAGAGGATGACATCGGGAGTGGAGTTGGATTCAGGGCGGTTGTGCTGGGGAATGGGGACAAGGTCACCTTGGAGTGAGGAGAGGAACCTATGCAACCGCTGTTACTGGGCGGCGGAACAACTATGAATGTTGAGGTCGGCGGCGATTACGTAGAAGGAGACGGTGCAGTCAATGTAGGAAAGGAAGTCAAAAGGAATCGGGGCATTAGGGCAGACGTGGATGGTGGCGCAGGTAACGGTGAGGCCGGGCAAGAAGAGACTAATGATCAGGTGTTCTGTGGGGTTGGGAAGGAGGGGTTGGAGCCGAATAGGGATCTGGCGGTGGTGGACAATTATCAGAGCAGTTTAGGAGATAGGGAGAAGTGTGGACAGTATGCTGAGGCTGTAGAAAGGTTTTGTTTAAGAGGAAGGCGTGCACACTGTGGGTCGTGAGGGTGTGCATGAGGAGATTCTTGTTGGTAGGTAGGGACTGGATGTTGTTGAACTAGATACAGTGCTGTCGCGCTATGACAGGAATTTAGACAAGGGTGCCGAGGCGGGAGAAGGTGAAGTGGGATTGGTTGTGGGAATAGGTGCATAAGTGTTAAGGTGGAAGGCGGATTGGGTGGCGAGGGATATCTGCTGGTGGGTGAGGGGGCACTGTAAGGGGTGGACATTCTGGAGGACGATTGTGACAAACCAGATGATGTCCTCAGCAGTGGGGGGGGGGGGATGGAGGGAGTTGCCAGGAGGGGTGGTGGTTTCCAGAGGGCGGATGGGGATGGTTATTTCAGGAGTATGGGAGGGGTTGGCCTTGCATTTCTGGGAGTAGGCGGGATGCGGATGGTTGCAGGTGTTGCGGGAGAGAGGGGACTGGAGGTTGCAACAGTGGCTGAGGAAGTGCGCCTGTTTGCAATGTGGGCAGATGGGGTCCTTGCAGCACTCTGATGTTGGGTGTGCGTTGTAGTGCAGGCACCTCTGGCAGCAGATGGACTGAGGAGGGGAATAGGAGGGGTTGACCATGTACCAACGATGGAACAGAAGGGCACCCTCCTTCAGGAGAAGGAGAAGAGAGGGTGAGTAGCTTGGGGGATGGAATGAGGGGGGGGCCGATTGGGCACACCACGTAATTGTGGTGGTGGCAGCAAAGGGAGTGCTATATACAATGGCGGCGGCGGCGGTGGTGGTGGTGGTGGTGGTGGTGGTGCTTACAACGAGAAACGAAGGAAAAGAACAGGACAGGACTGGACCCCTGCCGGCCGAAGTGGCCGTGCGGTTAAAGGCGCTGCAGTCTGGAACGGCAAGACCGCTACGGTCGCAAGTTCGAATCCTGCCTCGGGCATGGATGTTTGTGATGTCCTTAGGTTAGGTAGGTTTAACTAGTTCTCAGTTCTAGGGGACTAATGGCCTCAGCAGTTGAGTCCCATAGTGCTCAGAGCCATTTGATTTTTGATTGGACCCCTGCATAAGGAGGGTGGAGCCAGCAGGATTGAAAATCCGGTGCACTGCACGGACGTCTAGGTAGGGATGCGCCTTAAGCTCCAACAGCACTTCCTCCTCAGTGATCGTCAGACTAAGCTAAGTGGTCATGGCGGTAAGGGTTGGCGGGCAACGCAGGGCTTGGGGTTGGTGGGAGTGGGAAGGGGAAGGAGCAGGGGAGAGAGAGGCAATGGGGACAAAGCAGGTGATGGGGATTCGGGAAAGGATGTCTGAGTGAAGGGTGGGGCAAGGGGAGGTGATGAGAATGGAGTCCCAACACGGAGTGAGGAGGGATATGGGAGCTCTGGGGTAGAATTGGCAGAGGAGCTTCATGAGGTTGTGGGCCTCGAGGAGTGAGGGATCAGGATGGGATAGGAGGTATATGTAGGAGGAGGAGGAGGAGGAGGATGGGAGGAGGAGGAGGAGGAGGAGGAGGAGGTAGTGGTGGTGGCAGAGGGGACAGGTGAGGAGACATCCATGCCCTCCTGGGGGGGGGGGGGGGTAAGAGGAGGGGACTGGGATTTTTTGGGAGCAGAGGAGGCAGGGGTGCCATTGGAGCACTTCACAGCGACTGAAGTGTCACAGGAACTGTGTGGGACAAGAGCAACTGTGAGATGGCGGAGGTGGCAGGTCCTGGCATGGCTGCTGGTGCAGGCGCCAAAGACGGGGATGGTGATGGGCCTCCACCCTGGCGGGGGCTGCAGAGACGGAGGGAACAGGGTGAGGGAGTCGAGGGAAGGGATCAGAGGAAGAGGTGAGGGAGGAAGGAGCAGGGGATGAGGCTATGAAGAGCGAAGGAGAAGGAGAAGGGAGGGTGAGAAGGTTGGGGGATGGAATGAGGGTGGCGATTGGGCACACCACGTAATAGTGGTGGTGGCGGCAGAGGGAGAGGTATATACTATGGCGGTGGTGGTGGTAGTGGTGGTGGTGGTAGTGGTGGTTGTCATGATTACAATGAGAAAAGAAGGGAAAGAACAGGAGAGGACTGGACAAAACTAAAGAAGAAAACAAGGAGCTCACAAAGACAGACGAAACGCTGACTGGGGCCGAATCCCCGCTCCACTGCTGCTGGCAAGGGGTGACCGCAGAGGCTGCTGGGATGGCAGGCTGGCAGGTCCTGGAACACCTAACACTTCGATAAGTGGCTATGCCATGACTGAAGGGCGGTACTCTTTTGAGGTACCGCCAGAGATGGAATTTGTTTTTTTTCCTACAGACTTTGTTTTAAAAACATGAAGATAATAAATAATAAAAACAGGCGATAAAACCGGAGACTTAAATAGTAACATGGCGAAAAAATCATGGAACATAAAACATAGAACGAAGGGATGATGACGCAAATAAAATACATACGAAGCACACAGGTAAAAAAATACAGACAATTAACAACACATGGCGACAGTCTGGTTTCTGTTCGCAAAAGACTTAAAATTCTCACCCAGTGACAGCATGGTTTCTCTTCGCAACACTAGAAAGGCGAACAACACTGAACATTCACTGGAACACTGCACTATAAAGTTGGCAAATGTGACATACCACAGCTGAGACAGATGATGGACAGATGATGGGAAAATAAAAAAGGGGGGGATGGAGAGGAAAAGCGAAGGGGTGGAGGGGGGAAAGGAGCCAATGGAGGGGTGTGGGGTGCTGGGCAGATGCGACAGGCAGTAGGGAACGCAGAGGAGGAGAATACAAAAGGACTAGGCAGGGGGGGAGAAGTGAGGTAGGGAGAGGTTTGGCTGGGAGAAAACAGTATGGAAGGGGGGAGAGGGAGCCCAGGGAATGGACTGAGGAAAGGAGGGGGGGTGAGGATCAGAGTTGATAAGAGGGATAGATGGAGGGTAAGAGGGATAGATGGAGGGAAAGAGGGTATCATCCAGGAGGGGGAGTTGATGGAAGCCACCTTGGGAAAGGAGATAAAGGGTGTGGAGATGGAGGGTGGGGGGGACACAACAGTGAAGGCGTGGAAGGAGGTGGGGACAGGACAGGAGAGGAGCCACCAGGGGGTGAGGGGAATCAAGGTGGTGGGAGGTGTAGAGTAGGAGGATATGTTCGGGGAATAGGAGCAGATGGGGGAAAGGAATGAGGTCATAGAGCATCCACATGGGGGACGGAAGGCGTATATGGAAAGCACCACTGGATACACCATGCAGCAAAAAGGTCAAGTGGATTCTGGAGAAGGTGTTGGGACCGTTGGACGGTAGGAGCGAGGGCGAGGAATGCAGTGTCATCGGCATATTGCAAGAGGTGTACTGGAGGGGGTGTTGGGGCGCATCTGCCATGTACAGGAGGTAGAGGAGAGGGGAGAGGACAGAGCCCTGGGGCACTCCAGCGGAGGGGTAGAAGGTGTGGGAATTGGCATTATGGATGGTAACATATGAGGGGCGGCGGGAGAAGAAGGAGGCCATCAGACGGATGTAGTTGACAGGAAGGGTGTAGGTTTGGAGTTAAAACAGGAGACCAGAATGCCAGACACGGTCGTAGGCGTTTTCGAGATCGAGGGAGATGAAAATGGCGGAGCGACGAGAGTTAAGCTGGATTGAGAGGAGATGAGTGAGGCGGAGGAGTCGGTCATCGGCAGAGAAGGAAGGTCGAAAGGCGCACTGGGTGTTGGGGAGGAGGTGGTTTTTGCGGAGGTGGTGATGGATGGGTCAGGAAAGGATGGATTCCAAGAGCTTGTTTAACACCGATGTGAGACAGATAGGACGACAGGAAGAGGCGTCAGATGGAGGCTTGTTGGGTTTGGAGAACATCAGGATATGGGAGGTTTTCCACAGGTCGGGGTAGAAACCAGTCGCAAGCATGATATTGTAGAGGGTGGCAAGGACTGAAAGGAAGGAGGGAGGGCAGTGTTTAAGGTGGCGGTAGGTAATGCAGTCGTAGCCGGGAGCAGTGTTGCATTTAGTGTGGAGTGTGAGGCTGAGGTCCTGTGTACTGATGGGAGTGTCAAGTTCATATGATGGTGTGTGGCCCAAGTACTGGAAGCTAGGGGTAAGGGGAGGAACAGAGGTATTCGTACGGTCCATGAGGTCAGGGAAGAGGGAATAATCAAATTGGGGATCATCTGGTACTGAAAAAACATCGGAGAGTTGAGAGACAAAGTAGTTGGCTGTACTGAGGTTGTCAAGAAAGGGATGGTCATCAAGGAGGAGAGGGTACTGTGGGGTGGGGCGGTTTCCAGGAAGGCCGTGGAAAGCAAATCAGTACTTGGAAGAGTTTACTGGGAGCATGGTGTTGAGTTGCGTACATGTCTGGCGGCAGGCACGGCGTTTCTTCGCAGTAAGCAGGTTGCAGATGTTTCGTCATAATTGCCGGTAGCGGGTAAGTGTGTCCCGGCCATGAATGCGGAGAAAAGAGCGGTAGAGGTGGCGGGACTCTGGAAGGTGGATGGTCTGTAGAGGCAGGGCGGGCCGGTGAGGGTGGATGGCTTAGATGGAGATATGGGTGGCGATGGCGTCACACAAGGTCTGGTGCAGTTAATCGGCAATGCGAGAGATGTCATCAGGAGATTGGAGAGCAAGGTCGTGGCCATCACCCTGGGTGGAATGGAGTCCCGGTAGGCATCCCAGTTGGCACAGGAGTAATCATGGACAAGTTTAGGAGGGACGTCATAGTGAGGAGCGGGGCGGGGATTGTGACCACTACAGATAGTGAGGAGAACAGGAGCATTGTCACTGCCAATGAGGTGAAGGACATCTGTGGTGATGCGCCCAAGGAGGTTGGCAGAGGCAAGGACCACATCGGGAGTGGTGTTGGGTTCGGGTCAGGTGTGCTTGGGGAGGGGACCAGGTCTCCCTGGAGGGTGGTGATAAACAGATGCCACCACTGGAGATTGGCAGGATCACGGCTGTGGATATTGAGGTCAGTGGCAATCATGTAGGTGGAGAAGGTGCGGTCAATGTGGGCCAGGAAATCATACGGGATGGGGATGCGAGGGCGGACATAAGTGGTGGCACAGGTGACAGTAAGGGTGGGGAAGAAGAGGCTGAGGGTGAGATCCTTGGCAGGAATGTTAAGGAGTGGTTGGGGCTGGACTGGGAGGTGCTTGAGGTGGCCTATAGCAACTCTGCCATGCGCCAGAGGGTATGGGTTATCGGTGCGGTGAAGGGTGTAAGGAGGTGTGGAGATGGAGATACAGGGTTGAAGGAAGGTTTCATTTAGGATGAAGGCATCCATGTGGTGCTGATGGATGGTGTGGAGGAAGAAGAGTTTGTGGGTGGGCAGGGAGCAAATATTGTGGTACAGGATAGGGTTGTTGTACCATGGGAGGGGAGAGCAAGACGAAGGTGGTGAGGGGGGTGAAGGTGAAGTGGGTCTGGTTGTGAGAGTAGGTGGCATAGGTGGTAAGATGGAAGATGGATCGAGGGCGATCTGGGGAAGAGTGTGGGGACACTGAGGGGTGGATGTTTTGGAGCACAATGGTGATGAGACGGATTAGGTCCTCTGCAGTAGGCAGAGGTCAGAGCGAGTTTTTGGGGTGGATGGGATCATCAACAGGACGGGCAGGGACGGTGAGCTCAGGGATCACTGGAGCAGGTTTCGCTTTACACTTCGAGGAGAAGGTAGGATGTCGTTTGTTACAGGTGTTGCAGGAGGAGGGAGAGGTGAGGTTGGGGCAGTTCTTGAGGAAGTGGGAAGCTTAGCAGTGGGGACAAGTAGGGGGGTTCTTGCAGGTAGACGTGACATGGTCATTGTATGTGAGGCAGCTTTGGCAGTGGTAAGATTGGACTGGGGAACGGGAGGGGTCCACCTCATGACGGCGATCGTAGATGAGGGCTCCCTCGGTGAGGAGGCGGTCAGTTGAGGAGGAGGATTCAGTGAATATCCGCATTAGATAAGTTGGCCCGCCATCATTAAAGATGCGATGGGCCAAGCGGATTACGATGTTGGGCCGGGAATTGAGTTCCGCCCACACCTCAACCTCCGTGACCACAGGGCTAAGCTTCGTGATCACAGCGGTGAAGGTTGACGGACGTCGGGGAGGTTGAGGCTGACGGGGAGAGGACAGGGTGTGGTAGGGGTGAGAGATGCACGTTAGCCAAATTGGATGCATGGGATGTGGGAGAGGAGATCGATGTGTAAGGAAGCAATGGGGGATTTAATGAAGACCGAGTCCTTGTGAGGACTCAGAAGGGAGATGGGGGCATTGGGGTAGTATTTCCGGGTGGCGAGGGTGAGGGTGCGGCTATCAAGGAATTGAGGGTCACGACTGGAGAGGACAAAGGTGCGGGTGGCAGGCGTGGTGGGGGCGGGGGTTGGGGCCGCATCCATGGGGGTGGGTGGGTCACGGGGATTGGGGTTTTTTTTGGAGAAGACTTCGGGGGAAGGGTCAACATTCGGGCACTTTGAAGGTTTCGTGGTCATGACAGGGTGGAGACGGGGCTGGGGGATGGGTTGCAGGGGGAGATGATGGGGGGCAGTACTGCCCTGAGGAGCGGATGACGCAGAGGGAGGGGGCGTGGGTGTCACAGAGACTGTGTAATTTCGAGCCGAAGTCCAGCCGAAATCCGTGCCAGCTTAGAGCCTGTTGGAGGTGGTGCAGGGAGCGGCGGAAAGTCTGCAGATGTCGATGGGGCGACAGTGACAAAGGAGGGAGAGTTGGGGGGAGTTACAGCCGAAAATGGCGCAGGAGTGGGGTGGACAGGGAGGGAAGGAAGGACCGGAATGGAGGTAGATGATGAGCTCCATATGATGGTGGTAGGAGCAGCAGAGGGAAAGGGGAAAATGATAGTGGTGGTGGGTTGGGACATGGTGGCGACGCGCGAAGGGGGGGGGGGGGCGAAGACGGCGGCGGCGAGGAGGCCCGGATGGCGAGCAGTAGTGACAGCATGCAGAAAACACGACAGGTAAAGTGTGGGATCTTCCAAGTCGAAGGTACACAATGAAGTCCTCATTAAGGAAGTGAGGGATCCAACTGTCGAATGATGGTATTTGTTGCATATCTTCCACTTTTTTAATGAACGCATCATCACTAGTGTGTCTTTGGAAATAAACAAGAGACATGAACGGGGTTACCCCTTAGTTAACAGACAATCGATACTCAATAGACGCAGATAAGGTGACTTTTCTTACTTCCAACCGTTTCCTGTTAAGCCTATTATTGCGACTTCAAATAAACGGCCGACCGTTGAATGCACTGTTGCCTGGCGTCGCCGACAGATGTCAGCTCGTTACGCTGCCAGGAAAAACCTCCGTCTCCTGGGTCCAATTATATGCAATGCCTGTGCGACGGAGCAAACAACAGGCGAACGACCAGTCCTCTGAATAATGATAGTGTTCACTACAGTTGGCCTGAACTTATGAACAAGATTTTACGCAGTACGAATGAAAGACTGTACTGTCGGACGAATAATGAGCGAAAGGAACACAAGTGATTCGGTTTCTTTGGCGCTAACCTCACACAGCTACACACACACACACACACACACACACAGATATCCAATAGAACGCTACTGTTGCGAAATACTTGCAATGAAAAGCAGTGATATCTACACAGGATTGTTGTGTATGTCACCTGCGCTGTTGGTGATGCAGAAGGCAAAGCAGCGAAGAAAAGGAAAAATATTTGCGTCTGAATTTTTACAGAAGCTGACAAATACGTGGCGGCAGTTCACGAGTCATTGAATTACAGCTACAGACTTTATGAGGCGTGTGTCAAAATTTTACGTGAATGTCTGTGGACAATTACTGAATTCGATTTGTTCAGTATTCCGTTTGAAACGGATAAACATACTATAAGGGCTCGGCCGTGACGTTCAAAGGAACCATTCTGGCATTTGCCTGAAGCGATTTAGGGAAGGAAACACGGAAATCCTAAATCAAGTTGGCGGACACGGGTTTGAACCGCCGTCCTCCCGAATGCGAGTCCAGCGCTCTAACCACTGCGCAACCTCGCTCGGTGTAGTGAGTGTGATGTGGGTGACTGCATGCTCATGAGTTGTGAGATGTGTGATTCTGGTAACTCCCAAGCGCAACTCAACATTCCTCCCAAACCAACCCTCAGATTTCAACAGTTCTCGCAATAAAACGTGAGAGTCGCGAGCTGTAGTATTTCCAGACTTTACCCTTCGGAAATAGGTGACGCTTTTGCTTTGTTTACAAGGACTATCGAGTTTACAGAACCGCAGCGCAATAATTTTTTACTCTGCTGTTTATTTCTTTCCCTACCCATCCAATCATCAACTTCAGTTACCACAAATTTCAAAACTAAAGAGCTTCTATGACTTTCGTGTTACGATGTCAAGTGCTGGATAAATGCCGTGAAATTTCATTTTTCTTCCAATTGGTTCGGGGTCAGTCCTCGATTGCTTCACTATTCAGATGATGATAGAAGGAAGAAATTAATTTTTTTTCGTCTATGGCAAGCCATCCGCGTTGACTTGTGAAGGACCAGTGGTGCAGAAGATTGTGGGACGTGCTATAAGGCTGCACTTACATTGCCACCGACAACGGTCGTCAGACTCCATCGCCAAAGGTTGCCCTCCAACATCGTCTCACAGCTTGGTCACTGTGCGTCCCACCTGATTCGTTAGTTTTTGACGAGATCGAGGAGGTTAGATTAGGTCAGAACCTATTTTATGTATGAAGTAGGCCATATTCTAACCTACAATGATGGGATGGATACCACAGCACCTCTGTGCTTGAAGACGAGTGCTGCAGTTCGGCTTTTGCTGTTATAAGGTGCACGTAAATCAGCTGCATCTGTCTCGAAACGAACGTGGCAAGTACTGCACACTCTGCCCTCAGTTACTGTAATTACCAGACAAGTTTCACAAACATAAAGGAAGAAAGATAAACACCGTGCCACAAATATTAAAATCGCTATTATTTTGTGAATCCACTTTCCTACTCTCACCAGCATTTAGAGTCAGAAGGGACGACCACTGTAGAAACGAACAGGCCGTAATTGATTTTTTTCATATTAATACACGCGTCTTACGAAAATATGTAGTTTCAGTGATACATATCACTCATGATCTCTCCAAAACACATTGTTCAGAGTGTGGTTAATTATGCTACAGTGGCAGGATGTCTGACTTCGTTGGACGTTTTTTCTATGTGATAATAAGCACAAAGTAGTTAATTTACGTTATGGAAGTATATGTTTCTATTATAAACTGAAGGGGCAAAGAAACTGGTGTACCTGCCTAATATGGTGCAGGGCCCCTGTGAGCATGTAGAGGTGGCATAACACGATGTGGCATGGACTCAACTAACTTCTGAAGTAGTTCTAAAAGGAATTGACACCATGAACCCTGCCGAGCTGCCCATAAATCCGTAAGAGTACAAGGGCTTTCAGTGAGGTAACCCGAATAATCAGACAGCTCAACAATGAAGGCGCTCTATCTGGTATGCAGAAGTTCACAAAACGTTGGGAAGCTGTCACTAGCAGAAAAGCTTTGGACAAACGAACAACTACAGAGAAATAATGAGACTGACGGGATACACATTACAAATTAATAATGCCACGTGCATAGTGCACAAGATTGCGAGTGATACGATCCGCAGGAAGGAGAAAGAAAAGTAAAATATGCAAGTGTTACCACCTAAACTTGAATTACAATGACAAAAACCCTGTTTGGCAGTTAAAATTTAAAACGTAAATTTGTAGCTTTAGAAAAATACAAAGATTGCATGTATATATCTACAGGATAAAAAATATAAAGGAATTAACATTTAGAGAAAAGGGCTACCTGAGGGGAGTTCAATTTGAGGGCTCAAATAAACTGATCAAACACTTAACATAAACAAAGCCAACTGAAGCATAAAAACTGGCTGGAAATGCATCATGTAAAAATACATAAATTAATACACAGTAAAAAAAAGCAGTTTGAATGCAGAATAACTAAAGTAAAGAAACTGGCTAAGTAAATATTTCAAAAATTGACATCGTGGTGTCAAGGTAGTTCAGATCCTTACTAATCAGCTGATCATTAAACAGGTGATCATTAACTCCATATCCATGTTTGATAATTTACAATTCTTCTAGAAGTCCACAACAAAACCCAGCACAATCTTATGACTGGTGGGAGGTTTAAGACTTTGGCCAGATGAAGCAGCATTCTGCCTCTGTTGAGAATTTTAAGTCAACAGGGCATCGACCACCCATGCTGGATGATCTCCAGATTCTGAATTATGCCAGAAAGTGGCAAAAAAAGTGACCTTCTTGTTAAATTGGAAGAATCAGAATTACTTTGACATCCTGATGTGAGTTTTTAAAAAATTTTGGTTTGGGTTATTCTTCTTTTAAGTTGCTTTTTCCTATATATTGTTCAGTGTATTTTTATATTATGCATTACGTGCAATTTCGGTTCTATGGAAGCCTTTTCTTATATAAACCATTGATTTTTGCTTTTTTTAAAACTTGTTCTCCCCTTGGGTGTGCCACTCTTCTGATGATGTCTATTATTTCATATGTTCCAATGCACAACGCTTTGTCTTGCTAAGGTCGCAGAAAAACATATGGACTGATGCAAGACAAAGCATAGTCTACTGGAACATAGTGCAGGAGCTGACGACATGCTGTTGATGAATAAATAAATGTAACTGGAAACGTCAGCCATGTGAAGATGGGCACAGATTCCCAAGGCCAGTTATGGCACTGAAATAAGGCACTTCGAAACTGTTTATACAGTATCTGTGTCTTCACAATACTATGCCCTTCAGAACGGCATGCAAATCTGAAGGAACAGGCACCGTCATTGACAATTATACCAGTGGTGAACATTACGGGTTTAAGTCCCAGACAGGAACAAATTTTCACGTGTCACAAACATCTGACATCAATGTATAGCCGCAGTATTCAAAGCTATTTTGTAATGTTTACCAATTCTGTAACGGCCAGTGAAGTTTCTGCTCTCTCAGATGTGTATGGATGTTTGAAGGAATATACTGTAAGGATACGGTCACTGTATAAACACAATATTGGAACAATCAATGATGTATCTATTCCTCTACCGCAAAAAATCACGATATAACATACACAAAATAATACTATGCATGAAATGGCGAAATGAGACAGAAATCAATAGATGAAAATCCTGAGCTGGTTTGATGGCCCTGCCCTGGCCATAATACTCCAAACATTCTCAGTTGGGGAGAGAACCAGCGACTATGGTGTCCAAGATAGGGTTTGACAACCACAAAGACAAGCAGTAAAAACTCTCACATTGTACAGGCATATAATGTTGCTGAAATGTAAACCCAGGGTGGCTTGTTATGAAGGGAAACAAAATGGTGCATAGAATCTCCTCGACTGATCTCTGTACTGTATGGGTGCCACAGATGGCAACCAGTGGGGCTCTGCTATGAAAAGACATGGCACCCCAGACCATATGGTTGTCAGGCCACGTGGTGGGCAACATTCAGGTTGGTGTCCCACTGCTGTCCAGGACGTCTTGAAACACATATTAGACCTGGAATTTCGTTGACTGGAGTAGAATTGTCTTCAGTGACGAATCCCACTTGTAACTCAGCCTGGATGAGGAGAAAAGAAGTGTCGGGAGACGCTACACACAGCCATGGGATACCAATCTGACTGTCGCACACCACACTGACCGTCAATGTGGAGCCGTGGTCCAGGGTGCCATTTCATTTTGTAGTAGGACCCCTTTAGTTGTCATCCACAGTACTGTTAGAGCACAGTCGTATGTCGGTGATATTCTATGCACCCATTTGTAGCACTCTATGGAAAGGCATCCTTGGCTTACATTTCAGCAAGATAATACACATCTGGACATAGCGATAGTTTCTACTGCTTGTCTTCATGCTTAAAAACCCTTCCTTGGACAGTGAGGCCGCAGGTTCGCTCCCATCTGAAAACGTATGTAACATTATTGGTGAGGCCATCTGACCAGCTCAGGATTTTGATGAGCTAAAGCGCCAACTGGACAGTATATGGCTAGACATCCCTCAAGAGGACATCTAACAAATCTATCAATCAATGCCAAGCCAAATAACTGCTAATATAAGGACCAGTGGTAGACCAACACTTTACTGACTTGCTCAATTTGTGGAGCTCTTTCTCTTGAATAAGTCGACCAATTTTTCTGCAGTTGTGACCATTTGGTTGGCTGTACATGTACATAACGTCTACCAATTTCAGTCCCAAGTGGACAATTTCGTCGAGGTCAGTAGCTATTTTTTCTGTCTTAAAGGTTTTCCCCGTGTGGGAATCACGAATTGTGCAAGTATAAGGGTTGTGACTATGTGACACGTGTAAGTTTCGATTGATACTGGAAGTGTGCTCAGGTAGTTGTAGTTCTTAAGGCGAGCGCTTGTGGTAAGCGACAAATCTGGGTTCGAATCCTGGTCTGGCACAAATTTTCTTCTGGTCCAAATGGCTGACGTCAATATAGTGTCTCAGTACGTGAAGTTATTTTGTAACATTTCGGAAGTATTCGTAGCTAGCTGCATTATTCAGCAACAAGAAATGCTTTTTTTTTGCCATAATACTGTTCATTCCGTTCAACTGCTCTTCATAGCCTTTTGCTGTGTCTGAGAGAATTACAATATCATTAGAAAACCTTAATGCCTTTGTTGTTTGTCCCAGAACTTAAATTTCGCTCACAAATTACTCCTTGATTTCCTTTTCTCCTTACTCAGTGTACAGACTGAATAACACCAGTGGTACACTACAACCCACATTTCCCCCTTAGCCACTGCTTTCCTTTCACATTCTGTGACTCTTGCAACTGCAGTCTGGTTTCTGTACATGTCTTGGATAATCGTTCACTCCATTTTCTAAAAATCTGTGATACCTTCAAACTTCAAAGGTTGTTATATACGTAAAAATTTTTACAATCTCTTTCTAAATCGGCCAATGTTACGAGAAGAAGACTATAATATATTATTTCTCAAGACAACAAATATTTTGTGAACATGTACTAATTGTACACAGCTGAATGTGGTATCACTAGAAATAGTTCTATTTGGCACTGCATACCAATTTAGTGCTATGACTTACTATTTTTTGAAAATTTTGATGCAAAAGATACTTTTAGCTATTATAGGCAAAAGGGCATCATGGATGCCCAGGTTCATACCTCTATTTTACGAAGCTAACTCATTAATCACGAATTAGAGACGGTTTTTCTATACAATCTTATCACAAATGCCTTTTCATTTGTTTTAAAGTGGTTATTACCTGGATAATTTGTACACAGCATTGTCATAAACAATAACCATGACCACTAAGGTAGTCCAATATCTCTGGCCATCGTGCAAGTTGACGTTTCAAAACGAATATACTTTCCGAATTGCTAAATATATTTGTCATTGTTGCCTTGAATTGTAATTTACGTATTGCTCCTACGGCCTAATGTGCTTATTGTAGCTGAAAATGTTTGTCGACTTAAAGTTTTAGGTACAACTAAAACAGGAGTTACGAGGAAATCTAGAAGGTTTCCGACAATGGAGAATTTGTGAAGAGCAGAACATTAGTTTAAAGTTGATTATGGTGTGCTGTAGGAGACAGAACAAATCTATGGCAATAACTTTTGTAAACTTTAAGAAGCCATCCAATGTCCCCATGGAACTCCAGTTTTAAAAATTGTAAGAAATCTAAGACTATCCAAAATCAGTTAAAGTAGTAGAACTTACTCTAAACAACGCTAAATTGAAAATAAGGCTTAGAGAAAAAAATTCTGAAACATTCCTCATAAAAACAGGCCTATTACCATTACTGTTCGACTGAGCACTGGAATATGTAATGAGAGAATGGTACAAGGATAACGCAAAGAACATAAGAACTGGAAGAGTGAAAACTGATAAAAGCTTAAACTGCTTGGGATTTGTTGCTGATATTATGCTCCTAGTCAAGAACGTTCAAGAAACTACTAAAGTAGTTAAATCATTAAAAAATAGCACTGAAACTCAGCCTCAGAATATCATTTGCAAAAACAGATTATGCCAGCGTGTCCACAAAAATACAGCAGAAGAACAGGAAATCAAAATCGATAAATCAATTTAAATATTTAGGAAAATCAATTTAAATATTTAGGCGTCTTCAGTCCAGTTATTGGCTCGATGCAGCATAATCATTAAAAAATAGCACAGAAACTCAACCTCAGAATATCATTTGCAAAAACAAATTATGCCAGCGTGTCCACAAAAATACAGCGGAAGAACAGGAAATCAAAATCGATAAATCAATTTAAATATTTAGGAAAATCAGTTTAAATATTTAAGCGTCTTCAGTTCAGTTACTGGCTCGATGCAGCTTACCATGCATGGTAGCTAGGAAGACACGTAATTTTGATTAACATGCCTCACCACTTTACGACTTTCAACATCGTCAATCCACTTGCCGGTTCGCACCTATCGGCACAAACCCTCCAAAAATTGAAACAGGTTAAAACTAATAGAACTGTATTCGTGTATCCTTAGCTATGTCTTTCCCATTTTTAACCAACATATCACCACAAATATTGCTGAGTATGAAAAATAGTCTTTGTAAATAAAAAAGAGACACGGATGAGTTTACCACTTTTGTTAAGAAACTAAACATATTCACTTGCAGTAGATAAGGAGGTTTTTGTTATTTCCAACAATTTCCTGGTGAGCTTTTTATTTCGACATCGAATAATCGGCCGTAGGTTGAAAGCCCTGTTGCTTGGCGTCACCGACTGATGTCAGCGCGGCGCGCTGGCGGGGAAAACATGGCGAGCCTTTCACCCCCATCTCCTGTCGCCGTCTGCTCTGCAGTACCTGTATAGCGGAGCAAACACAGACTAATTGCAGTGAACACTAGCATTATTCTATGGAGGGATGAATGCAAATGCTCTGCTGGTAAACCTAATATATTTTCTTGACGTTCTGTTAAAATTTACTAAGTGAGCATATGGCCTTCTTGAATACAGTGCAATAAACGCACATAAATCAATACGTAACTCAGTTTATTGTAATACCCCCCTCCCCAGGGCCCCCTTCATCAGAGGGTTGGATCCCCTCATTCGAAGGCGCCAGATTCCAAAGCCTGGGCTACTCTCTGGTTGGAATCTCCGCTTTCGAAGATTGTGTCCGTCTGTCTGTCTGTCTGCCCGTCTGCCCGCCGCTTACTGTTGTAGCTGTTCGTTCGTTCGTTCGTCCGTCCGTCCGTCCGCCTGCCTGCTCGCTGTCCGTCTCCGCTGCTGCCTGCTGTCCGTCCGTCCGTCTGTTCGCCGCCGCCGCCGCCGCCAGCCGGTGCTCGCCACCGCCGCCTCCGCCGCCAGCCGGTGCTCGCGGCCGCCGCCGCCGCCGCCACCGTCGCCGTCGCCGTCCGCCCTGGTCGTCCGACCCTAGTCTTCATCTGTCTGCGTCTTCGTCTGTTCCCAGTTTGTGTCCTTTCCTTTTCGTGCTGTGCGTTTTTTCTTCCTGTCGTCATGTCCGCCCCCACCACAACCGTCACTACTACCACCACCGCCATCGTCTATACATCCCCTTCCGCCGCCTCCACCACTATAATGCGGTGTGCCCAGTCCCACCCCCCTCCTTCCATCCCACCACTCCTCACTCTCCCTTCACCCTTTCTCTTTGTCGCCTCCTTTCCCGCTTCTTACTCTCGCTCCTCTCGTTCTGATCCTTTCCCCCCACTCCCCCAGCCTGTCACTGCAGCTCCGGCTCGGGTGGTGGCCCGTCGGGCCACTGTCCACGCCCAGCTCTCCCCGTCACCTTCGCCATCACCGCCGCCACTGCCACCGTCATCGTCATCGTCGCCGTCGCCTTCGCCTTCACCGTCACCGTCACCATCTCCGGCGCCGACTCCAGCCCCAGGACCTGCCACTCCCCGCCACATTCCAGTCAAGCACCCCAGTGGCACCCCTGTCTCGTCTGCTCCAAAAAAGGCTCCGCCTCGTCCCCCTTCCCCCACCCCTGATGCCATGGATGTCTCCCCGCCCGTCCCTGCCCCCTCCTCCTCCTCCTCCTCCTCTACCTCCTCCTCCTACAGCTACCTCCTCTCCCGTCCGGATCCCTCCCTCCTTGAAGCCCGGAACCTCACCCTCTTCCTTCGCCAGAATTGTCCTGGTGCCCCCATCTCCCTCCTCACTCCTCGCCGTGATTCGGTACTCATCTCCTCCCCCAGCCCTACCCTCCACACGGACCTCCTTTCCCGCATCCCTATCACCCGCTTTGGCCCTAATGCCTCTCTCACCCCTGCTCCCTTGCCACCTCCCTCCCGCCAACCGCAACCTCCGCGTCGCCCGCCGACTCTCACCGCCGTGATCACTCGGCTCAGTCCAGTGATCACGGACGAGAAGGTGTTGGCGGAGCTTCAGGCCCATCCCCAACTCGAGGTGCGTGCGGTTCGCCGGATCCATAACGCTGCTGGCCCCACCCGCCTTATGCGCGTTTTTTCTGAGCGCGCCCCCTCCATAGACCATCTCCTGAAGGAGGGTGCCCTCCTTTTTAAACAGCATTATAAAGTTGACCCCTCCCATTCCCCTCCTCAATCCCTCCGCTGCCAAAGGTGCTTGCGATATAATGCGCACCCAACATCTGAGTGCCGCTACGCCCCCACCTGCCCACACTGTAGGTAAGCCCACTTTTTATGGCAGTGCCCCAATCTCCAGTGCCCCCCCCCCTCCTGTAATACCTGCAACCTCCCTCATCCCACCTACTCCCAGAAGTGTAAGGCCCGACCCCCTCCTACCACTCCTGAACTCACCATTCCTGTCCGCCCTCTGGACGCCCCCACCCCTCCCGGCAACTCCCTTCGCCCACACCCTATCGCTGAGGACATCATCCGATTCCTCACCATTGTCCTGCAGAATGTACATCCTTTTCAGCTCCCACACACCCTCCAACAGATATCCCTCGCCGCCCGATCCGTTTTCCACCTCAAAATGTACGCCACCTACTCTAACAACCAGGCCCATTTCACCTTCTCCCGTCTTGACACCCTCGTTTAAATCCCTGTCATGGCGCGCCAGTAACGTATCCTTTTCAACAACATCCTCTCCCTTCCCGCCAACAAGAACCTCTTCCTCCATACCCTTGCCACCCATCGCGTGGACGCCTTCCTCCTTAATGAAACCTTCCTCCAACCCCACCACACTGTCCACACTTCGCCCTACCTCCTCCTCCGCTCCGATAATCCCTTCCCAATTGCGCGTGGCGGAGTTGCCATTGCGCACCATCGCCAGATCCCCATTCGGCTCCAACCTCTCCTTCCCGACCCCACCGAACACCTGATCCTTAGTCTCTTCTTCCCTGGCCTTACCGTTACCTGCGCCACCATCTATGTCCACCCCAACGCCCCTATTCCCTTCGACTTCCTCTCCCACGTCGACCGTACCTTCTCCTCCTACGTGATCGCCGCCGACCTCAACATCCATAGTCGTTCCGCTGCCCAGTTATGGCGGTGGCATCGGTTTCTCTCCTCCCTTCAAGGCGACCTCATTCCCATCCCCCAGCACACCCGTCCCGAATCCGACTCCACTTCCAATGTTATCCTCTCCTCCCCCAACCTCCTTGGCCGCATAATGGTGGATGTCCTGGAGCCTATTGGTAGCGACCATCTCCCTGTCCTCCTCACCATTTCAGACGGTCGTCGCCCCCGCCCCGACCCCCGTCATGACCCTCCCCCAAAGTACGTCCATGATTATTCTCGTGCCAACTGGAATGCCTACCGGGATACCCTCTCCGCCCAGGTCGATAGCCACCCCTTCACCTACCACCACCCTGACGATGTCACCCATGCCGCCTCCTTTCTCCAGCAGACCTTGTCTGAGGCCGTGGAGGCCCACGTCCCTACTATCGCCGTCCACTCTCACCGTCCTACCTTACCCCCACAGGCCGTCCTCCTCCTCCGTGAATCCCGTCGTCTCTACCGTGCCTTCCTCCGCACGCGTGACCCGGACACACTACGACGCCACCGGCAACTCCAGCGACACATTCGTAATTTGCTCGCGGCTAAGAAATGCCGAGACTGGCGACAGACATGCACCCGTTTAAGTGCTACCCTACCAATCAACCCGTCCAAGTTCTGGTCGGCCTTCCGTCGCCTTACCGGAACTAAACCCTCCCCCTATTATCCTCTTCTCCATGATGATCACCCTTTCCCTGACTCCCTTAGTAAGGCCAATCACTTTGCCTCCTACCTCTCCGATGTATTTTCCATCCCCGATGATCCCCAGTTCGATTACTCCATCTTCCCGGATATCCGCGATCCAACTGACACCTCTGCCCCTCCCCTCCCTCCTGGTTTCCAGTACTTGGACAACATTGCACACACGGAACTCAATGCCCCTATCACTACACAGGATCTCATTGCTACACTCCGCACAAAACGCAACACCGCTCCTGGTCACGATCGTGTCACCTACCGTCACCTTCGTAAAGCTCCTGTCTCTTTCCTCTCCACCCTGACCCTGGCCAGGCTCTACAATGTAGTCCTGTCCACCGGTTACTACCCCGACCTGTGGAAAACCTCCCGTATCCTCATGTTCCTTAAACCTGGCAAACCGCCGTCCGCTGTCTCCTCCTACCGCCCCATCAGCCTTACCTCGGTCTTCAGCAAGGTCCTGGAATCTATCCTCACCCGCCGCATCCACCAGCATCTCCGCCAGCACCGCCTCCTTCCCGTCACACAGTGTGCTTTCGGCCATCCTTTTCTTCCGACGACCTTCTCCTTCACCTCACTCATCTCCTTTCCGAACAGCTTAATTCCCGTCGCTCCGCAATCTTCCTCTCCCTGGACCTCGAACGTGCCTATGACCGCGTATGGCATTCCGGTCTCCTCTTCGAGCTCCAAACCTACGCCCATCCCATCAACTATGTCCGTCTAATCGGCTCCTTTCTCTCCCGCCGTCCTTCCTATGTCACTGTCCATAACACAGATTCCTACACCTTTTTCCCCTCTGCCGATGTGCCCCAAGGCTCCGTCCTCTCCCCCCTCCTGTACCTTTTGTACACGGCGGACATGCCGCCGCCGTCAGCCCCCGTCCACCTTCTCCAGTTTGCCGATGACACCGCCTTCCTTGCCCTTGCCCCCACCCTACAGCGCTCCCAACACCTTCTCCAATCCCATCTTGACCGGTTCACCACTTGGTGCAACCAGTGGTTGCTCAAGGTCAATCCCTCCAAAACCCAGGCGATCATTGTAGGCAAAACCACCCCTTCCTTGCGCCTCCTTGATTTCTACATCACCATCTATGGCCGTCCTATCGCCCTCACTCCCACCCTTAAGTACCTTGGCGTCAACCCCGACCGTCGCCTCTCCTGGACTCCCCACCTCCGGACAATCCAAGCCAAGGCACTCTCCCGACTCAGTCTCCTCAAGCTCCTCTCCGGCCATACGTGGGGTCTGGACCCCTCCACCATCCTCCACACCTATAAATCCCTCATCTGCCCTATCCTTTGTTATGCCCATCCGGCTTGGATCTCCGCCCCCCCTCCCTTTTATAAATCCCTCCAAATCCTTGAACGCCATGCTCTCCGCCTCGCCTATCGCATCTGTCTCCCCTCCCCCACGTGGATCCTGTATGATCTCATCCCCTTCCCCCACCTCCTCCTTTTCCTTGAAAGGATACGGATCCTGTACACCTCCCGTAAACTCGACCCTCCTCACCCGACCGTCTCCCCGTTCCTCACCCACCCCCGCCCGCTGCCGCGCCTGTATTCCCATGTCCCACCCGGTCTCCATCTCTCAACCCTCCTTACCTTCTCCCAAGGTGGCTTCCGCCAGCTCCCCCTGCCTGATGATGTCCTCCTCCTCTGCATCTACCCCTCCTATCAACTTTGATCCTCCCCCCCCCCCACCTCCTGTGTCCTTTCCTTTAGGCACCCTCCCTCCCCCCCTTTCCCTTCCCTTCTCTTTCCTTTCCCCCCTCCCTCCTACCCTCTCCCCCGGGCTTCCCCTCCCCCTTCCTCCCTCCCCCTCTCTCCTTTGCCCATGGCATCTCTGCTCTCCCCTCTCCCATTTCCCCTTCCTCCTCCTCCACCTCCTCTCTTGGCAGGTCCCTGGACTCGTACACGCTCAGTGAACATTCGCGCGCCGGAGATCATCGCCATCAGTGTTTAGGGTGTGTGCATCGTTTTGTGTTTCGTGCTGTTACAACTCAACTGTTCACATGTGCCGTCGCCGTCTCCGTGTTTTGTGCACCGTGTCTACAAGTGTTAGTGTTTTTCTCGTCCAACGTGAACGGCTGCATGACTGCAATTTTGGTTTCTTCCGCCTAAATTCCTTATCACTTCTAGGCTTCTTCCTTGCCACTTGTTTTACTTCTATGAGGCTTTGAATGATTCCATCCTGTTCATTTTTTGTTCTATTGTGCTCCCCTCTGTTATCTTGTCATGCCTTTCATCTGACATGTGGAAACAGAATGACATATCCAGCTGAACTTCATGTTCTACATTATAATGTTCACTGTGGTAGTCAAACTTTAATTCTGAAATAATACTACATTTCAGGTTAGAACTCACATGCTGTTAGAACCATGACGTTTTGGTTGAACTCTGTTTCCTGTCCATTTTATACAAGCTTCATTTTTCACTCTGCTCGCTTTATGGCTACATGTTTTGGGAGCTCCACTACATTCTTTCTTTCTTCATCACACCCTGACATTTGTCACTAACATTATGACTGTCTGACATTTTATCACCAATGACAATAGAGATTAATCAATGAGAATGAGGCAATAATGATTATTTGTCCTTCTTAAAATTGTGCTGACAATATTAAATTTTGTGTGAACCCCAATCTTTTGTACCTGTGGGCATTCTCTTCAGTGAAAGTGATAACAATGACTGCATAACAATACAAAAAGTATCAGAACATATGGGATTTTTATACATCTTTATCAGGCTACATCCTTATAGCACAAAACCGTACCTAACTCAATGTTGTCAAAAAATGGATGTGTGTATTTTTTTAATATTCCCATTCATTTACAAAACAATTCAGTATTGCTTCTTGTGTTCTTACCTTACTCCTAAATCTTATATGATCTTTCTTGAGGTCATGTTTTACTATCTATTCACTACTTCTGTATACAATTCCTGATAGTATTTTTCAGCCATAAATACTCTGGATTTCGTATGTTGTTAGACATAAAATGGACAGATGGATCATAACCTACAATTGCAAGTGTAAGAGGCAAAGGGCACGAAAGTAGAACAGTGGCTGAGAAGGGACTGAGACAGGGTTGTAGCCTATTCACCGTGTCATTCAATCTGTGCACTGAGCAATCCGTCAAGGACACCAAGAAAAGTTTCGACATGATTTTACAGTTCATGAATAAGAAAATACAGCTTTAAGGGTTGCCAATGACAGTGTAGTTCTGTCACTGTTGGCAAAGGACTTGGAGGGTAAGTTGAATGGAAGGAATAGAGTCTCTAAAAGAGTGTATAAGATGAACAACAAGAAAAGTGGTATCCTTCAGCTATTGCCATTAGGGAGTTGATCGTCATTTGTTTTACATGTCATTTGTTTCGTGGGTAACAGTGCTCCACATTTGGTAATTGAAGGATCAAGTGCTTTAATCCATTATTAAAAGTTGTTATCTTTTGATAACTGGGTCAAGTTATTTACAATATTGTCCATGGGCAATTTTAAAGTCTTGATTACGACTAGTTCTCTGCATTAAACACAGCTCTCTCTTCCCAGTACAACATACATTGAACCAGATGAAGGAAAGACTTCTTTCTTCTCATCCATGTGGTAGGTCTCCCCAGACACAGTTTTTGGGTGCCTTTCGCAAAACCTACCCGTCTCCTAAACCTAACCAGTCCTTTTCCTTCACCCCTCTTCTTTCCCTTTCAGTCTTTCTACAAGAAGATGTAGCCACTGCCTCCAAACCTAACAAATCAGTCCCCCCAAATTGCCCAGATGTAGAAAAAGATATCAGAGGTCAAAAAATTGTAAGGTGGTTGTTAAAATGTGATGCAGCCAAGATCTCCTTACACATACACAGCCCTCTCTTCCCAGTATAACGTAGATTGAACTTCTCATCCATCTGGTAAGTCTCCCCAGCCCCAGTGTTCTGGGTGGCTTTCCCAAACCCTACCCATCTCCTAAACCTGGTTCATGACATTCTTCCAGTTTTTTGGTGTTATTCATATGACAGCCTCGTTTACCAGCCTCTTTGTGTCACGCAGTGTAAAGGTTTTTTTTCGCTCCGCAACATCTATTTTTATTTGAGCAGAGATGAGTTCAGTTGTGTTGTAATGGCAGTGGTACGGTGGAAGACAAATAACTTTGTAGCCGTGGTTATCTGCTAACGTATCAATCACATAATGCGTCTTCTGTGGCTTGTATCATTTGACTACTTCCAGAAGTTCCGCTTTCCACATATTTTGTTCGAAGCCTGTTTTATTATCTTTCAACCAGCTGACTACTCCGCCTCTCCTTGCAACAGCTGTTGGTGCCTTATCTAATTGTACAAATGGTATCGTGCGTTGTCCATTACAAAAACACTACCAGAACTGACGTTTGGTAGCAAACGAGTAACAAACCAGTCTTTGAATGTATCTGAATTCATCTCCTCATGGTAGCTGAGAGATTTTATTGCCTGAAACATCATCATAGCACTGGGCACAAAACCGTTCATAGAGCCAGCATGGCATACAATTAGTCGCCCTCCCTTACCAGTTGGTACACACATAGTTCCGTGGCGCGTCGTCTGTCCATGAGACAGAACGTGCGTGACACACATTGACCCACGTTTCGTCCATCCATATTGCATTTTCCAGATTGACTGCTAGCATCTCGTGCAGGAATCGACATCTCCGTGCTACAGTGTCTCCGCATTCCGTTAATACCTTTCGTACTGGAACCTTTTCCAATGAAAGCCATTTTTTTTTTTTTTTTTTTTTTTCAGAACAATGGAGAGACTTGTTGTTCTGCCTGCGAACAAACCACAGTAAGACAGTGATGCCATCAACTGTTTAAGTTTCGAATTCTCCTTCCTGCTGTAGTACGCGTATATGTGTTGCCTGATAGCACTTTTGACAAAGTTGTCTGTTTCAATCACACAACACGATCTCTTCCTGGAGTTTCCAGGCGTCCCAATAACAGGGCTCGCAGCTGAATTGGCAGCTTCTTCATCATTTGTAACTCTCTTCACTGTTGCTGCAGAGATGTGCAATGCTTCTGCCTTTCAGTCAACCAATTTTCTCACTGATAACAAAAGGCCCACCAATGACCCTTTCCCTTTCAAAGTAAACACGCAATCTGTATATAAATTAGTGTGCTTGGGATTTCAGCATAGCTTCTTTCCCAAAAGCCATTTTCCCCTTATACACACTTTTGCACTTATACGGCAAGACTCACAGATGTAGCACCATGCACACGTGTACACACAAACCTGAACGTAGCACGAGGCATAACTGACTGAAAGCAGTGGTCCAGCGAGTACTACGGCAACACTCGGCCGTTGCCACGGTAACGTAAACAAAAGCTCATGATCCGATCGGCCGTCGCGGATGCGCGAAGCAAGTGCGCCGAGGCCGTGTCAACTGTCGGAGCTCTTCTCTCGCCGTATGGAGTATAGCTGTGCCCGTAAGGCAATTACATCACGCCAGTTGTGCATGTGCAGAAGCTCCTTAAAATTGCACAAGTGAAGGTAAGCTCACGATCCTGATGCAAGTTCCACCAAATCTAGAGGAGTAATGCAGCACAGCACGGTAGACTTAGTGCCGTGTATTTCAGATTATACATTACATTTTAACAGCATTCAGAAATAAAAGGAAACAATAAATCCAGAAGGTGTCAAAAGTTAGGGTGCTCATGGTCTCTTGTGCTCTGACACAGCAGCTTCCACTGGTAACATTGTAATGGCTACTGCAGTGATCTATAAGTTATTATTATTTCTCTCCCCTCTCAGACGCCACATCTGGTCAAAGAAGGCAAGTGACGCTAACCTTGATGAAGCGTGACTTCCTTTTAACTGTATGGTATATGTTATATTGCATTTAGGAACTTTCGGGTAAATGAACATGTATCAATAATTACGGATTTCTGTAGTTGTATATATAAGTTTTGATGTAGCTGTATTGCATTGATGTACTGGTGGATATTGTGTGGTATGACTCCTGTAGTTGATAGTATAATTGGTATAATGTCAACTTTATCCTGATGCCACATGTCCTTGACTTCCTCAGCCAGTTGGATGTATTTTTCAATTTTTTCTCCTGTTTTCTTTTGTATATTTTTTGTATTGGGTATGGATATTTCAATTAGTTGTGTTAATTTCTTCTTTTTATTGGTGAGTATGATGTCAGGTTTGTTATGTGGTGGTGTTTTATCTGTTATAATGATTCTGTTCCAGTATAATTTGTATTCATCATTCTCCAGTACATTTTGTGGTGCATACTTGTATGTGGGAACGCGTTGTTTTATTAGTTTATGTTGTATGGCAAGTTGTTGATGTATTATTTTTGCTACATTGTCATGTCTTCTGGGGTATTCTGTATTTGCTAGTATTGTACATCCACTTGTGGTGTGATCTACTGTTTCTATTTGTTGTTTGCAAAGTCTGCATTTATCTGTTGTGGTATTGGGATTTTTAATAATATGCTTGCTGTAATATCTGGTGTTTATTGTTTGATCCTGTATTGCAATCACGAATCCTTCTGTCTCACTGTATGTGTTGCCTTTTCTTAGCCACGTGTCGGATGCGTCTTGATCGATGTGTGGCTGTGTTAGATGATACGGGTGCTTGCCATGTAGTGTTGTCTGTTTCCAATTTACTTTCTTCGTATCTGTTGATGTTATGTGATCTTAAGGGTTGTAGAAGTGGTTATGAAATTGCAATGGTGTAGCCGATGTATTTATATGAGTGATTGCTTTGTGTATTTTGCTAGTTTCTGCTCATTCTATACAGAATTTTCTTAAATTGTCTACCTGTCCGTAATGTAGTTTTTTTATGTCGATAAATCCCCTTCCTCCTTCCTTTCTGCTTAATGTGAATCTTTCTGTTGCTGAATGTATGTGATGTATTCTATATTTTTGCTATTGTGATCGTGTAAGTGTATTGAGTGCTTCTAGGTCTGTTTTACTCCATTTCACTACTCCAAATGAGTAGCTCAATATTGGTATAGCATAAGTATTTATAGCTTTTGTCTTGTTTCTTGCTGTCAATTCTGTTTTCAGTATTTTTGTTAGTCTTTGTCTATATTTTTCTTTTAGTTCTTCTTTGATATTTGTATTATCTATTCCTATTTTTTGTCTGTATCCTAGATATTTATAGGCATCTGTTTTTTCCATCGCTTCTATGCAGTCGCTGTGGTTATCCAATATGTAATCTAATTGTTTAGTGTGTTTTCCCTTGACTATGCTATTTTTCATACATTTGTCTATTCCAAAAGCCATATTTATATCACTGCTGAATACTTCTGTAATTGTTTGAGTTGTTGCTGCCATTAGTTTTAGATCATCCATGTATAGCACATGTGTTATTTTGTGTTGGTATGTTCCAGTAATATTGTATCCATAATTTGTATTATTTAGATTGTTGGATAGTGGGTTCAGAGCAAGGCAGAACCACAAAGTACTTAATGAGTCTCCTTGGTATATTCCACGCTTAATCTTATTATTATTATTATTATTATTTAGTGGGAGTGCTCAGACATGAAGCATTGGCATGCTGAAGCCTTCTAATTTCTGCTAGTATGGAAGGTTGTCCAGCAATCAAATAATTTCCAAACAGGAAGAACCACATTTTAACTGTGTTGATTTTATCTGAGGGCAAAGTGTGTGGAAGAAGTAAATACCAGTAGGTAGGACAGTGCACATTTCTTTTCTGAGGTGGAGTTGTTGATGGCACTTGTGATGCACTGGGAATTACTTTACCGTTCATTTTATCTCACAGACTGCTGCAACACACACACACACACACACACACACACACACACACACACACACTGAAAGAAACACTGCACTGCAGTCATGGACTGTGCGGCTGGTGCCGGCGAAGATTAGAGTCCTCCCTTGGGCATGGGTGTGTGCGTTTGTCCTTAGGATAATTTAGGTTAAGTAGTGTGTAAGCTTAGGGACTGATGACCTTAGCAGTTAAGTCTCATAAGATTTCACACACAATTGAACATTTTTGAGAAACACTGCATTCAAGATATACTCATTTGAAAGTAGATTTTTGATTATGATATCAATGAAACAAAAAGAACCTGAATAGACTTTGTACATGACTTACAATGTGTAGTGCCTGAGAAGAAACCAGATGTAAAAAAAAAAAAATGAATAAAAATAAGCAGCACCCATATCTCACAGACTCACTAGTTCATGGTTCAGTATAATAGAATCAAGAACCAAATATTATTTATCTTTAATCATTTTATAAATAAAACTAATCAAAATTTTTTCTAAAATTAAGTTTGGCAATAATGTTTGAGATATAGGAGGGAGGGGGAATTAGCTGATACCTTACACACTCAGGGGTAGGGACAATGACCTTATAATGGTTGCCACCACAGGCAAGCAGTAACATATACTTTATCGACTATAGCAGGTCATTTCTATATTTTAAATTTACATTGTTCATATTTACTGAAATTATTTTCCCGACTTTGATATAATCCTCGAGTGCTTCGCATATGTGCCACTGCAGATTTCAGGAACTCTGTGTGATGCAGCTGTTGTTGAAATTCGAAATAAAATGTTTTAGACTTGTGTAAATGTTTCCAGTTGGCATGGAGCGTAAGTGCGATTCTCTCTTCAGCCGAGGTCTCTAGTCTATAGCCACGGTCTTGATTTTTGTTTTCCTTTCAATACGTGTTACCAACCAGTGAAAATCATCCACCAACATACATATCGAAGCAGGCCTTATGAAGTTAGTGACTAGTGAACTGCCACCAAATATCTGACGCTTCCACAAAAATTCAGACCGAAATTTTTCTCTTCCTTCGCTGCTTTGTTTCCTGCATCAGCAACAGCGCAGTTGACATACACGACAATCCTGTCTAGATATCACTGTTTTCATGGCAACTATTTCACTGCGGTGTGGTTCTATCGGGTATCTGTGTATGTAAGTTTAGTACCAAAGAAACAAAATCGCAGACTTCGCTTTTGTTCGCTCTCTCAATACTCGTTTGGCAGTGCTTTCTTTCGCTTGTCTAGTGTAAACACTTGTTCGTAAGTACAAGCGAATTGTAGTGAACTGTTGTCTGGATTGCTTGTTCGGTTGTGTTTGCTGCGGTGCACAGTCACTACACAGCAGACGGCAACAGGAGAGACAAGACTACACTGACAGAGTAAGGGACGTAGTTCACATAAGTTACGACATCCAGTTGAAGGGTCAATTGTAGTGTCTGATTCCAACCGTCGGCTTTGAACAGTGATGTCATATCTAAGGCAAAGACGCTACATTGAGGTAATCTTTGAAAGTAACTGTTCAAAAAAGTAACTGATAAAAAAAAAAAAGAATGTAGCATACTATAAAATTATGTACAGTCACAGGTGATTAATTACTTAGCCAAGATTTATATTGGAAAGAACTGAAGGTAACGAAAATAAATAACAGAAAAAGAGTAATATCCATGTCTGGAATAAATTAATATCGTAATTTATGTGAGTAAGAAAAAGGCAGATAACCTTTAAATCTATTACAGTATAGCATGTGGTGAAGTCATTATATTATAAAATAGTGTTAATATGTAATAATTATTGAATCTAAAAATTCTACTGGGGGAAAGTGGGAGTTTTTGTGCATGGAGAAACTAAAATGTAACACAATAACAGAAAATGAAATAAATCGTAACATATATGAAACATTAAAAAAACAGTAGCAAGAAATGTGAAGAAACTGACACACAAATCCTGAAAGAGCTGTCGGTATACAGGTAATGAACAGTCACATAAAGTAACAAATGTTGGCATCAGTAAGTAGCATTAAACGATGTAGGTCAGTTCTATTTACCGATTCCAGCCATTTCATGGTTCATTATTTATATAGTTTATCCAGCAGGTTTGGGCACTGGGTAATAGGGTTTCACCATTAATGATTACTCTCTGAACTACTATGGGAAAGTAACAAATATTGGAATCAGTAACCCCAATTGACCTAATTGGTTTATTCTGTTTACCAATTCCAGTCCTTCTGCAGTTCGTTATTTAGACAGTTTTAATAACACATATATACAGTACAGTGTTATAGGACTTCTACATTTACTATTACTTTTTGCACTACTATGAAAAAGAAAAAAACTTGGAATCAGTACGGTAGTTTCGTATTCCCTGGATCATTTGCACAACAAGTTGTAATGATGTGGAAAGAATCATTTTACGCTCAAGTAACAAATTTACAATATGCTGCTACATCCAGACTATTTACTGGGTGTTTTTATTATTTTTTAAGTATAAAGAAGTTAATTACTAATTACTACCAATCACATTTTACACATTATTGGTACACAAACAGAAATACAGAACAGTTGTTATCGAGGAGAATCTTTTCAGTTGGTTTTCAAATTTAACTTTGCCGTGTGTCACATGTCTCTGATGAAAATTTTGATAGTAATATTGTGCTTCACTTTTTGTGCAAAAGGCAACCTCAAACAAGGATAAGTTACACCAGAACTTTATTCCACGTGACATTATTGAATGCAAGTATGGAAAATATGTTGCCTCTCCCCAATATCTACGTGGGCGAACTAACTTGTTTTAGGGCTTACGAAAACCTTTTTTTTTACCTTGTAAGTCTTATCAATATAGACATTAAGAAAATTTTGATGTTCCACCCTATGTATCACCCCCCCCCCCCAATTTGTTACAGTTATCATGGGTTTAGTACCCCTAAGAGGGCAGAACTGCATAATTTGTGCCTTTTGAAATTGAGAGCGAGACCATGTGAAGAAAACAGTCAATGATACATTAAAGAAGATTGTTTCTCATTTCTTCCCCTGCTGTATAGATGCTTGGATTGATTGCAAAACTAGTGTCATCTACAAAAGGAACTAACTCTGTTTGTTGTGTGTTAGACGAGTGGCAATTTACATGATGGCAGATCTATGATGGGACCTTGGGGAACCCTATTATGATTTCTCTCATTAGAAGAATCTACCCTGATTGCATTGGTTGGTTTACTATGCATAACTTTTCACATTCCATTGGTTATGTATGATATTATCTGTTGGTTGGCTGTGCCATCAATTCCATAAAACCTCAGATCATCTACAAGAATGTTGTGATTTACACACTCAGATGTCATAGATAGATCACGGGAAATAACAACTGGTGCTATTTTGTTATTTCATCATCACAAGTTTTCATGCTCATCATGGAGCATTATGACTCCACAAACGGAGTGTCTCCATCCTGTTAGGCCCTGCTGAAGAAGTAGACCAGAGATTATCTTCTCCTCGGTCTCTTGCCCTCGATGTTCCCTTCCGAGATTATTTTCTCCACATCTTCTCACAGTATGGCCAAAGGGTGGAGAATTTTTTGATAGATACAAGAAGAAAGGCGTCTGGAGATATTCAGTTGCTCAACAACAAACATCTGTTCTTCTTTCCATCCATTTTATGTACAGTAATCTGTCAGCACCAAAGCTCAAATGCATCAATATGCTGCACACATGTGCATCTCTCGTGTCTTTGGACAAAATGATAAGCAACTACTGATGCTCTAAAAATTAGTGAATGACAAATAATAAGAATTGACAGTGAGACATTAGCAAAAGAAGATTAGCCATCAGCTAAATTGGTGATGCTTGGGAAGCAGAAGCCCCTCAAGAGGACAGTCGCAAATTGTATTCTTTCTCATCATAAAATATACAGTTTGTGTATTATTCAAGAAAGGAACAGCCAATGCATATAAAACTATCTGCATCTCTTGTCGCAGCAGACCTGTTTCAGGGTAGTTAATCGTTATTGCCTCAATTTGTAAGAAAGTTAGGATTCCATTACATGCCTGTTTGTGGCTGGATGTTATTAATGCAGCACCAAGATACTACAGCCTGGCACTGCCGTTTTCTGAGTGAATCAGTAGGGACGAATTTTTACAAAATCATTTGGCTTGATGAAACCTGGGTAAAAGCGGGACACAGCTTTGGAAAAGGTTGTAAATATGATACCATCAGCAGTAGTGTGGCAGCTCAAACTGACACAGAGAAGTAAAATAATTGTAGAGCACACTGGAACCTCAGAAAGTTTCATTCCTAGTTGTCTGCTGTTATTAAGTTCGCAGAAGACCTCCGAAGAAGAGGTGAGGCACAGGACTTTTGTAAAATGGTTTTAGGATACTGTACTTAAAATCGTTACAAAATAAGTCTGTGATATTTATGGATTACTATTTATATTATTCAGTATACAAGGTAGAACACCCACAAAGACAGTGAGGAAAAACAAGACATTATTTGCTGTCTAGAGAAATGAAACGAACCTGTTGACAGTAACTTGAAATGCTGGCACCTCCAACATAGTAGTTGCCCATTCACTTGCCAGTCCATTCAACTGTGGACTGGCTTTTCTGGGTGATGTCTAACTACTTATAGATGTAGGTAAGAATGAATTATTATTTAGAAAAGAACATAATGCAATGAAATATGGCTTGATTGGAATTTAGATTTTCATGGCCTAAAGAATCAACAGAATTCTGAATTACATACAACTTTGCTGGCTAAAAATTTACAATAATGAACATTATTTTTCTTCTGCATTGTGAGCCTTGTCATCTATATGAATGAGAAAAAGTGCAAATTGAAATGGATTACTTGAAATAATCAGTATCTTGATTCACCAATGGTGTACATCTGATGGTATAGAAAATTTAAGGTGAGAAAGTAGTTGAAGTCCAGAGTCTAACGGTGGCTCTGACTAAATCTGCAATGGAAAACACTACTGGGGGGGGGGGGGGGAGGCTTTTCCAATAATGTCAACATTCATACAGCATGGTTCCATGGCCTAGGAGCAGATTTCTATTGTTGAGGAACTGAACGACTGTTCAATGTTCTGACCATTGTTTAGACACTTTGCGACTGTGCTGAAAAAAATAGTGCCACATATCTGTGTCACTTGGAAGTGTAATGCAGCATCCAGTAAACGTTATTCTGCCTGCAATAATGAAGTTTACCATACAAAGAGTGGTTCAACAATTTGAGATTTATCACGTCACGTTGTTCTGGGTCTGGTGAGCTTATAAAAGTATTTTTGAAACAAACTGCCATAGTTTGAATTTGTTGCCACATAATTTGCAAATCTGTTCAGTATGATGCTTCAGAGTCCATTGGTTTCTGGTGTGAATTTACTGCCTTTGTCAGAAAAGTTCCAGGACAGGTATTTAAAAAAAATAGAAAATTACACTTATTGAGTAATTATCCTAGCTCCTATCGAAATTAGTCCCCTTGGCTCTCTATACACAGTGGCCAATGTTTCTGGAGGTCTTGGAAGCAAGCAGGAAAATTTTCAACTGCAATTGCTGTAAGGTCATTTCTCACAGCCCATTGGATGCCTGCAATATCCTGATGGAGCTTTCCTTTCACTCACCCTTTCACTCAAACAAGGAAAAAACAAAAAACTGTGAGGTGAAAGGTCAGGTGAATACGGTTGATGTGGGATGGCAATAACAGAATGTCTGCCCAGCTTTGGGGTATTGCATTGTCATGCAGTGAAAACCAGTACTGAGAATGTCACAAATCAGGGCGGTGATATCAAATGACTTGCTGTAAATGTTTCGAGACTTCAGTGTAAAGAGTTTGGTTCACTGTTTGAACTGTAGGAGCATACTCATGGCGAATAATCCCTATCAAAGGATGTGGTCAACATTTCCTATATTCTCAAAGGTTGTCATTTGACTTGTTTTTTATAGGCTGGTAATCCAGGTCTCCGCCATTCAGCACTTTGACACTTGGTGTGAGGGCTATACTGGTAGCACCAACTTTCTTCTTCAGTAATAACCTTTTACAGAAATGAGGGATTGTCCAATTTTCACAAGTGGTTTTCCAGAGCATAAAGCAGAACATAATGTTAACTCATTGCTCACAATCAGCATTCATTGTGTGACCATAACTAAAACCCAAACAGTGTATTCCTAAGCTCAGTCCTTTCACTTAGTGATTTTGTATGGCAACCTGTCCAAGTTTATTTGAAGGACATACACATACCACATAACGTAAAAATAACATTTTTCATTTTTACAAACAAAGAAAGAAAAAACCGCCCTGAAACTTTTTTGACAGAAGGAGTGTTTTAAAATAATGTATATATGTAAAAGCTACTGATTATGGGAAAAAACGTGATACTTTCACAGCTACATCGTATTCTGCAGTCAGTGTGAAGTGCATGGCACAAAGTACTTCCTGTTGTAATAGGTATTGCTAAGTCTTCCAATTCCATTAGCTTGTATAAATCTGTTTGTACTGTGTTTAAAATGCAAAGTATTTATAGTAAAGTAAAGGGGTATGTTACATCCAGAGAAATTATGCTGTTTGAGCAATGACATTTCTACAGACTAATAGTATGTTGACTGGGAAAATTCTTTAAAGGAATAAAAGACAGGATGTACATAAAGTTTGGGAACACGTTGAATTATTTATTGCACAAGAACTAAATATTGTAGAGATGTCATACATATGGCATTTTGAAGAGGAAATCTGAAAGTGTTCCCCCCCCCCCCCCAAACATTCGATGTGTGAACCATGAGCGAGCTGGCAGATGTCAATATGGTAATCAAATTCCTGCCATACCCGTCTGAGCATTGCATTGTCGACTGTGGCAGTCACTTCCAGTATTCTCTCCCGGAGATCTCCTACATCACGTGGTAGAGGCGGTACATGTACCAGATCTTTAATGTCCCACAGAAAGAAATCACACCGAGTGACATCTGGGGATCTGGGAGGCCATTTCGAACTCCAACACACAGAAAGCTTGCTCCGCACCTGAACTCGCCATGTCTGCGACTGGCGCTGACTATCGGCAAATTACCAAACTACACTGTGGCGGTATAAGTGAAGAAAGAAGAAGAAAAAAAAAAAAAAAAAAAAAAAAAAACTTTCAGGGTTTCTCTTCAAAATGACATATGTATGATATCTAACAGTGTTTGGTTTTTGTGCAATAAATAATTGAAAGTGTTCCCGGACTTTATGTACCTCCTGTATTTATGTCGGTGGATTAGCTTCCACCTAACACAAAACATGACACTGCAAATTGCCACCAGTTAAACAAAAAATTAAATGAATGCACTTCCTCCACAACTGACCTGACTACCTACATTCAAGGTTTAAACGTTACTGTCAGCTACTGACAAGTAACAGTATTGGCTATAAGGATGCACAAGTGGTGATATAACATAACAACAACTTTGTTACAGGTGTAGGGAAACATTTTCTGCAAAACACGGAAATCCACTCAAGTAAACATTAAGCTACCAATACAAGATAAACAGTGAATATCTGGTACAACTGAGTCAGTAGTAGCACTGTTAAAAATGGCAGCATTCCTGCTGATTCACTATATTTCATTTAGCGGGCATAATCACAGAGCATATTAAAAGGTTTAGTAACAGTTCATCCCAATGTATTATTTTCCTATAATTTCCTTGTTCCTTATTAAGCACTGTATTCAGCATTGAATAGTAGCTCTAGGAAGCTTTGGTCCTGATGCACCATATTGAACCTTCAGTAGATGGAGACTACTTCCTGCCATCTTTTCACTGTTTTCAGATTGCAACTGCTGCTTACATCTTCTTTGCACATTCCAACGATGTGAAAATACAGCCCGTGTGATGACCATTAAATGCAGTTTAGTGGACACCTTTTGTGTAACAAATTAAGTTATATTAACCAATAACAATAATAAAACCATGAGGAAGGAAGAATGGAGTAGGAGTCTATTGTTGAAGTGGTCTGCAGATTTACAGCACAGGTTATAAGTTATTATCTCAAAAAGTTTATTATTCTTTTCCCACATCACTAACACATTCTGTATACCACACTTGTCACTATAACACTGCTAAATGCTCTCAATTATACACTAATATAATTTTTTTTCACTGAACACACATTCTCTTCATCACTTCTTGTTGCTGGAAGACATTTGGAAAGAGTACAAGCTTTTTGTGCAAATTAGACATTTAACAAGTAATCTACTGCAATGAACTGCAAAATTATCAATGACAGACAAAAGGCAATTACCAACAGCTCAATGGAGAAGTGCATTTTCTACATATGGTATTGTCTGTCTGTGTGTGTGTGTGTGTGTGTGTGTGTGTGTGTGTGTGTGTGTGTGTGTGTGTGTGTGTGTGTTGGCAATTGCCAAACACGCATTGCAATAACAATAATGGAAACCCATGTGCAGAAGAATTCATCCACACACACACACACACACACACACACACACACACACACACACACACGTGCCAATACAAACTGGTTACAAAGTTCTGACCAGGAAACAGCTTCTCAGTTATTTCGGAAGTGGAAACACATTTATCTTCTAAAAACAACAAATTGCTAGCACATTTCTTTTAATCATAAGTACAACAAACACTGCACATCCACTCCTGCAGATCCACAACACACACACACACACACACACACACACACACACACACACACACACACACACACAGGGTAATAGGAACCTAAGGATGCACCAGCATGTTATTTCGGAAGTGGAAACACATTTATCTTCTAAAAACAACAAATTGCTAGCACATTTCTTTTAATCATAAGTACAACAAACACTGCACATCCACTCCTGCAGATCCACAACACACACACACACAGGGTAATAGGAACCTAAGGATGCACCAGCATGTCAAAGTATTTTCCATTACCAGTTGCCATGTGCCACTACAATAAGACAGTCATACACTATCACATTACATTTTTATGTGCGGATAACTTAACAACAAGACATAGCCAATAATCACCAAACTACATTAGGAATGATTTAAATCAAGTTTTTCCTAAAGTGGCTCTTACTCCTTTCTGTTTGATACATCCCTATAGAGCTCATCAGTGTTCTTTCCCCAACCAATGGATATTCAAAAACCTCAATGTAATACTTGATGAGAGTTTTTTTATTATTTATTTTTCATTTTTTATTTATTTATCTGTACATTTTGGTTGCCATGCTATCACAATAAATAGCAGCCTGCAAGAAATACCATGTGGAATAATCTGATAAAGGAAAGCTTTAAAAAAAGAAGGGGTTCACCACAAGTATTTACCTTTGGGAATGATTTACTACGAGTTTTGAGTGTGATGTGTCTTTTTACAGATATGAAAGATGAACAGCTAGTGGAGAAGTAGGAGAGCAAAGGACAGACATGTTAGATATATGGAGCCGTCTTTAGATGGCAGAGGTACCACTGCCTGTCAAGAGCAGCCAGGGTATTCCACCAACAGGATACATCCTTCAAATACCATTACGACATGCCACTACTCCTGCATTGGTCCTATAATTGATGGAGGTATGTTATGAACCATATTAGAATGTCCTGAAGCCTGTTAGGATGTAAGATCAGTACCAAGAATGTTGTACACTGATCAAGGAACGTCTACACCATCAACCCAATACAGAAATGAAACATATGGCACAGGACATGAGATAATCCAAGAGAACCAACATTTGGTTCAAAGGTTACAGAAGAAGGCTGCCCTCAGTTCTTATGACGTGGATCACCCAGCGTCAGAGGAATACGAGAAGATTAATTGGATACAATAGAAAATTTTCCACAAATATGCCAATGGAGCAAAGTACAGCTTTCATATATCAATTCCCCACAATTTACGTTACCCAATGTTTATTTTCTTATTTTAACACTTATCCAAAACATTCCACTTGTATTGGCAAGTTCTTGGCCTCACACAACTTCACTTAATCTGCACAAGTCCTCTTTATGAAATGATATGCTTGTGATTGTTTTACTATTGCAACAAACATTTTCAACAAAGAGTTCAGCATTACACAATACCTCCCAACTCCTGGCCACATAAGCGTAATCAGTGAGCTTCCAACAAATTTGCCTACAGTAATAATTAGGACTTCAAGTACAAAATAGTGGATCTTTCTCGTGAGTTGTAGCCACTTGTGTCCTCACATTTCAATGGAACTCACATAAACACAAGTATGGCAACACAAGACCGCCCGGTTTGGTAACAGCACTACATAACAGCTAACAGTTCCAGGCAAAGATCCAGCTGAGGTAACTGCATTTCTGTTGAGCCAATGCTCTGTTTTAGACTGAGTGTAGTATAACAGGTTGGTAGATGGAGTTGGAGTGAAACCTGCAGTTTTAAAGAGAATTCTGTTCAAATGTTGGGAGGATCGTCAGCAAGCAAACTGGGAATTAGTGGGAGGCACATGGAAGCCAATAGCTACACAAATAAGTAGACGACATTAGAAAATGACAAGCAGCAGCAGTAGGAATGGATGTGGGTGAAAATTTGTAAGGTGTGGCAAAGTGAAGAGGCAGCTTTTATTTAGTAGTGGGTGTCAAATGGATGGTGATGAAGAATGAAAGTGAGGACTGATGGTCAGGGGCAATAGCGGAGAGTAATGACAGTCTTAAATAACTGCTAAAAGCGGGTAAGTTGCCAGTATTTGTGACAGTATTTATGAAACTTAATATTCCATTTTTTTAATTTTTTCTTGAGAATTAATTAATTTGAAACAAACTCATGCACAGTACACTCAAGTAGGGACTCATCTCATTTTCTGCCATTAAAAGAAGGGTTTTCATGTTTAAATGTGTCCCTAAGATCCTTGAAGATGACCCACCTTAAGTACATCTGAGAAAACATGTATGACAGTAGCCATGGCTGAAACCCAAATTTTCATCACACAGTTACATCTCTAATCCACAGTTAAATGGTTAAAAAAATCCGGTCTGCAAAAAGTTTATGGCAGAAAGAGTTTCTGTCATCTGACACAGGTTATTTTTGTGAGAAAGCTAGCATGAGCTCAAAGTCACTCATTGTTTCACTACCTGACCATCATAGCTTACCTTCAACCCAACAGAGGCCATTTTCCCCCCAAATCAGGATTTCTCATTAATTTCCTCTGTGAAGAATCTAATTGTCATAGTACCAAATGACTAGGATACAGTCATTACTTCCTCTATACAATATCCGGTACCCTTCAGTATCTGTACTATAGAGTAGTCCTCCATGTGGGAAGAAGCTGTTGCTCAGCCTTTCATATGTCCAGTGAAAAAACATGACAATCACAAAATATTGAGAATGTATGCAGCTACAGTATGTGCCAGAACTGCTATGCATATCTTCAAGATCTATTGCACTCTGGAACAAAATTAAGTCTCTTCAACTGTTTACCAGAAGGAGATCGAAATTATTAAGTCAGAAGCCCACCTCAAATTCATCTCTCCTTTCTCAACCCAAAACTTCAACACAGTGATAGCTTTGGGACAGTAATTTTTGAGAACAATTTTCTTGAACAGTAGTTTTCCTTAATACTTTAAAATGTACATAAACAGTCTCGACCACAAGAACCGTTATTTTTGTGGTTGCTAGTTTCCTTCTGTTACTATCTGATGGTAGGTGGTATGGACTCCACAAAACTCCGCAGTTGACATTAATGCATTTTGTAATGCCTGCTCTGTTCTCTGCCAACACCTGTCAGCATTATATGTGGTCTGAAGGTGGTCAGTAACTGACAGAAACCAGTAACTACAAAAATAAAGTTTTTTGCAGTCGAGACTGTTTATGTTCATTTTTAAGCTCTGGGACAAGTAGAAAATTGACCAAAGTTGGTAGTGAGTGAGTCTGACAACACTAGTTGTGAGGCGACATAAATGGCAGAGTTTTCTGCATTTCTAATGTAATTTTTGTTTTTCTAGGAACTTGATATGTTCCAAGCGTTATTTTCTGATAAGAGACACTCATCACTGAGGACTGTATTTTATTAGAATATTTATATTTGTTAGGAACAAATTACATTACTTGAGATGCCAAAGGCACATGCTAGTAGGATTAGGAAGTAACATACAAAATGTAATGAGACGAGACAGCAGACGGTAAGATTGAGAAGATTTTAGTTGCTGGCAAATTTTTTGGGGTTGTACTTTCATGGTCCACAAATGTTTTTGGCCCTGACATGTCATATAGAGCAGAGTCAGATATCTCCATAGCTGCTTCTGATTCTGCCATGTCTTGCTGAGACTCAGGTCAGGCATGTGACACGAATATTGTGAAAAGGGGGCATGGTACGTGTTTTAATGTGATTGACAGACATAATCACCATCAAAGATGAAACTTAACTATTGATTCTTGATTCATCAAGAAATTAATAGTGGACAAAGAACAGCAGAATTAGTACAGATCATTGACCAAAGTGTCCCTGCATAACACTGGTATTTAAAATTGTGACAGTGCATCTATGCCATTGTTTAAAACATTCATCAAAGCCAGTTTGGAATAATTCAGTATTTTGCTTCTTGACCCACCGTTTTAAAGCTGATTTTATGTCATCCATGAACCAAGCGTGCGGTGATGCTGCAGTCAACACTAGCTGTGTGTGGTACTGCGTGAAAGAGTTGGGTTACAGAGAAACAGATACTGCTGTGCCAACATATGGCACAGATGTCAATTGAGGATGTGTTGTTGAAGTGATTCACAGTGACAGACATGGTGACAAAAATAGGTTAAGAAGCAAAAGTGTGACTTTTTTTCCCCCAAATTGGTTTTGATGCCTGGGTTCAATGATGGTGCAAATGTGTATAAATGCATGGCAACTTTGTTGAATAGTTGTGTTGTCTAGAGGGCTATGATCTGTAACAATTCCAGTGCTGTATGTTCATTATTAAATATTTTTATCAATCCACATACCACTAAGTCTCGTGGCTTCTTTTCTGTTAAAATCATCCACGTATTTATGTACTTTGATGGCTTCTCTATATAGCTGTGGACAACATTTCATCACTGTATATGAAATATTTGTATTTACATCTCTTTCCAAGTCCTAACTCTTCATTCGGCAAAACAAAGTGGCACCAGGAGCATCTCTGAAGATGTCAAAACACAGCTCTGGACAAAATGCGAGACCTAAAATGTTAACCACACAAGTTGGAAGATTCGTTAGCAACTATGACAACTGCCCATGAAAGCATTAACTGTGTGCTGAGCAGGTTTTACCACTGTCTTGAAAAAGTTTATTTTTGACTGGGGATAATTTTGTAACCCACACCTATTTCACTGGTGGTGCAATCAGTGTACCCCCTGCAAATCCTATAGCCACTCAGTGGGAACTGAAGACAGTGTTAACTAGTAGACAGATTACCAGAGACAGGATGCAACTTTAATGAAAGACAGAGGGGCTATATATTGAAAGATGTTCGGCCAAGGGATGACGACATGCGGAATGTGATGTCGATGGTGCCAAATTGTGGAGGATGATGTAATACTTAACATTAAAAAATAAATCGGCCTGACATTTATTTGGATGCTGTTGGTCCCTTTGCCACATTTTCCAAAATATGAAGTGATGACAGTTTTGGATGAATTATATAACTAGTGGAATACAAAAAGAAAACCATATAGGATTCAGAAGAGGTTCTAGGCAGTGGATGCACATACAGGTAAAGTGGTAAACATGTGGCTAATTTTTGCAGCTCTGTACTTCAGTCTGCAATGCAATGTTGTCACTGTTTTTCATCACAGCCAGAATTCTCTGAACACAATTTGCGTCCAAAACTTACTGTGTTTTCCAGTAGAAAATGAACACAGTCTGTGGAATTTGAGTGCTTGGTAACAGTGTGCCTCGCACATTTTCACTCAGTGTTGGCCTGTGGCATAATCTTCACTCATTCATTAATTCACATACTGTGTATGGTAAATCCCATCATAGTGCAGAGCCTGCAGCAATGCGGGCTGATATGAGTCATGGATCGCCAGGCAGAAGCAGCCAGTCTAGGAAACATCCACAAAGCACACTCACTACCAATTGAGGCTCTATCGCAGAGAAGCAGAGGTCAAAAAAGTACTTAGTCTATAGTGAGAATATTGAGTAAAGTGGAAAAACCAACATCAACAGATAAACATATGTTCACTCTTTTGTCTTATCTGCAGTAAATAATAATGAATTTAGGGCAAACTGCCAAAATACTAGAAGTAAAAATGCTTTTCATGTAGACTATGAATCCTGACTGGGGTTTGGGACTGAGTTTTTTGTTCTGGTGAAAATGTTTTTGGAAGGTTGCCAACAGACATCAGGTAGAGAACTGGAAATCTCCAAATATTCAAAACTAAGGTGCAGTGGTACCATCACACTTACAGGTTATCAGAACAATGGAGTTTTAAATGCCCTAACACTGATAATTAGTCGGGTTTAACTACGGTCTAACACATACAGTCGTGACATTCCGACTCATTTTTGTTATATATTGCAACAGCAGTGTTCCAAGCCAACAGAAAGCTACGTTTACAAATATGGTATCAGACTAGTGCAAACAGTACCATTTATGTTGATTTCTAACAGCTTTTACAATAGGGAACTTCATGTACTGCCGTAAAAATAAGCACTAACTAAGAAAGAAAAAGGAAGGGTGGGCGAGACCACATTTGTCTTTCTTTAGTTTCCTAAGGGCCTTGGGAGGTATAAAACAGTCCGTTACAGAATAGTTTGTTTGTTTATGTTTCCCTTATAGCCTACAGATATTTGCTGAAGCATGTTTTTTTTTAACCCTTAACCCAAACCAATGGTCTCTCAGACCCATCATTCATTTTAAACATTCATTCTAAAACATGTGGCAACATTCAACAATGAGCTTGACTTTGTCAGCCTAGCAATAAGACATATCATTTCGAAGTTAGTGCAAAATTGAGTGCCTTTGTGACCACGTTTCACATTATGTATAATAATTAGGTAGGTCCAACACACTGCATGTTTCTAGTCAGTACATATTTTGCTTTCAGTTGATATTTTGGATATTCTTACTTTATAGCATTTTATTGTATGTGTGAATTTATGCTATTTTTAGCTTCAGCATGCAGCAGCTTTATAAGAAGACAAAGGGGTCTGCAGTTGAACCAAAGAAGAGGAAGCAGAAAATGGGAAAAAGATAACATTTTTGATGATTCTAGTATCGATTCTGACTTTGTAGTAGCTGATGGTCACCACAAAACAGGAGTGGTATAATAAAGATATTGCTTTACTGGAAGCAGAGCCTGTTTGAATTGTACCACAGCTAATTACTCACAGCAAACACAGTAATTTTATGGCAAAGATAATTTCAAGTAGAAACATTCAGTCTGTTACAGCAAGAAAAACAGCTCAGCATAATATTTTGGAAAGAGGAATGGTTCTACTAAAAGCAAAAATCGAATTTTGGTGCAAATGCCTATTAAATCTCGAACACAGGAGAATTTATTTGATGACACCTTAGAGGCATACCAAATGATAGAATGGAAAAGAAGAAGATGTGTATAAAGTACCCAGCATAAAAAAAGGAACTGGTGGTCTCATAAGTGCATCAATCGTGCTCAGCCAACATTCATGGAATGCAATAGGAAGATGTGCATCGAGTGTGAAAAAGTTCTCTGAATTGCTTTTGTTTGCATTTTCTGCAATCTTTCATTTATACTCACGTACATCGTGATTGATGTCACAATATTAAATCATTTCAAGAGTCTTACTAAATGACTGCACATATGTTTTGTATTCATTTTGAATACTGAAAGTTCTCAATAGTATTGCATCTACTCGTAATATGAAACAGTTGACTATTCACTTAATTTTTGTCAGCTAATGTGGGGATATGTGATAACAATATTACAAGCTTTAGGAGACATGTTTCTTGTTACATACTTGAGAGATGTTTTGGGTTAAGGTCTTAAGAACAAAAAGTACTAGTAAACAGCAGAAGAACTGACTTTTTGCAGAAAGACACCCATGTTGAGTATCTACTCAATTATGTTAACTCTTTTCATTACAGTTCCAATCAAATCAGAGAATATGTAATGTAGGAAAGCTATTTGGAACGCAATACCTGCATTATTTAATGTACTACATATGCCTCCACAGATGCAGCTGAAGGTGAAACCACACAGACATTACAATAAAATGCCAAAAGCAATAATCCTGCAGGATTTCTCGCTGCAATGTGCACTAGTGTTGTTCCAGCTTGCAGACAGTAACAGTTCCCACAGCAATGAATATCATGACCGTATATGTTAAACTGTGCTTTAACTTTAATGTTCTGTAGACAGCTGACACTGTTCTGTGGAAATTTACTCAAAACTATTAGATAAAAACAGCAGCTAGTAGTATGATAAGAAGATCAGTAATTTCCTTTAAAAAATAATAATGTTGCTAATGTCCAACTACATTCTGCCAAACAAAATTCTAGAAACTAAATACAAAACAATTAAAGTGTTTCTCGAGTCAAATATTAGGATAAATTGTTCTAGGAACTAGTTTTGAAAACAGTATGGATGTAGCCCACTGACAAAGTATTTAAAATGGGCAAAGAGGCGCTGAGGAAATATAGAAGAGAAGAAAGCAATCACAAATTATTTTGTTAATAAAAGGATGGATGAAGGAGCAAACAAGGAGATTCTAAATTAGATCAATATTTCTTCACATGTAAAAATATGCACTAAACTTCTATGGGATATTAAAAGAATAGAGTCAACCAGATTAACCAGGTAAGTTGTGGAGCTCTACAAAACCAGCAGTAAAGCTAGAATACAGACAATGGAACTTGTCATGACAGTAAAGATGACTTGAAAAAAGCAGGGATAACACAACAGCCAATGTTCGACAAATTTCATGTCTCTACGCACACCTTTTAATGAATACTTTAACTCACTCCATACCCCTAATGTGGAGCCAGAACAAAATGGGTGAATGAATGGATGAAAAACATGTTACCACTAAATTCTTTTTACACTGTACAAGTTGAACCCCCATTAGAAATACCATATTTGTTGATTTCTTTGCCATTTATGCAATATGTGTTTGTATAAGTTCAGCCGTGACGGAAGTGGTGCAGATAGCAATGCAGTGTGTTGTATTGAGTTCTATTTAAACTGATGCATTATTCAAAAGAGTGAAGTACAGATGCAGCTTGATTTCGAATTACTCAATTTAATACAGGTGCCAAAAATCAGCTGACAGTGGGTGACTGAATGATGAAATAAAGAAACATTTATATTTAAAAAAATTTTAAAGCTGAAATGGCAAAATGGTTTTAACCTTAAAAAAATTTACTTTGGCAAGGAACCCATACACACAAGACAAGACAGATTCTTCTAAAGTGCAACGTGCTCTAGAAAAATAATTACAGTGCAGCAAATATGATGGAAAACGTACATGTGCAAATTTTTTGATTGGTTTGTATCTGTGACCTTTTATAGGCAACTAGTTTTATTTTGGAGGCATCTTTTCTATGCCATTCAACAATATTATTCAGCCATCTTTACACCATCCAATGCCTCCTCCCTTCTGTAGTATTGTTCTTCATCACACGATTATTGATTTCCTGGTCAGAACTTTTTCCAATATTGTAATAATTATTGTCATACTTTTGCTCACAGTTTACCAGGTAAGCAATTGCCCATATTTAATTAGTCCACTGAAATGTTACATTTGTGAAAGTTTCTACACTGCACAGTATTGCATCACCAGTTAACTTTAGCAACATTTTTCTGCCTCATATAATCTCTCCCACTCTCTTTGGCTGCTTCTGTCGAAGCTTCATGCACCTATAAAACTGATTTTGCAGTGCTTCATTATTTGCAGCAATTCAGCTGAACAGAAGAGAACTGAGAATAAAAAGCACAGCTATTACAAACTGAGGAATACTGAGTGTTTATAATTTTTTCCTTTTTTACAAAACTAGAAAATAAATGGACCAAGTTGTTGCAGCCTCTGTAGAGAAGGCTGGAATGTCTCAGGCTGGGAACCCACAGATCAGCACCTGCAACACAGTAACAGGGAAAACAAACAGTCACACATACTCGATTCCAAACATTCAGTTTACGTGGTTGTGGGAAACATACATGCTGTGTAAAGGGAAATTAAAGAAACCTTTGGAAAAGCTCAGAGGGCAAACTCATACTTAGCAAAGAAAGGAAGGCTGAAATGTGGAAGAAATATACAGAGGCAGTAGATGAACATGATATGGGAGATATGACATTGTGAGAAGAGTCTGACAGAGCATTGGAAGATGTAAGTGAAAACAAGGTACTTGGAAATAGATGAAATTCCCCCAGAAATACTGAGCTCCTTGGAAGAGTCAGCCATGACAAAACTATGCTGCCTGGTGTTCAAGACATATGATACAGGTGAAATACCCACAAACATAAAGAAAAATTTTATAACTGCTATTTCAAAAAAGGCAAGTGACAGGTTTGAAGGCAAATGACAGGTGTGATAATACTGAACCATAAGTTTAATAATTCATGACTGCAAACTACTGGCAAATTATTTATAGAAGAATGGAAAGAATCATACAAGCCAAATTGGAGGAGAATATTCTCTTTGAAGTTGCTAAGACAGCAGGAATAAAATTCAGGATGCAAAAGCTTACAGTCAGTAAAGAAACCAGAGTATAGTTATAGGAATTAAAAGGTGTGAGAGGAATGAGTCAGGGTTGCAGCAAACCAGACTGCAGTTACAAGAACTGAAGGACACAAAAGGAATGAGACCAGGTTGTAGCCTATCTCCCAAGTCACTCAGTTTGTACACTGAGCAACAGAAAAGGAAACCAGACAATTTTGGACAGGGAATTAAAATTTAGGGAGCAGACAAAAAATTGAAGTTTATTGATAACATCATAATTGTCTCATAGACAGCAAAGGACTAGGAGAATCAGACGAATGGAGTGGATAATGCCTTCAGAAGAGGTTACAAGGTGAACACCAACAAAAGTAAAGCAAGGCTAGTGCAATGTAGCCTAATTAAAAAAGGAGGGGGTCAGGAATATTTTATTAGGAAATGAGACACTGAAAGCTACAGATGAGTTTTGCTATTTGGGCAGCAAAATAACCAAAGCAGACACGATGTCAAATGTAAATAGGATGATAAGTTTTCCCGAAAAATAGAAATTTATTAACATCAAATACAAATTTAAGTGTTACGTCAGTCTGTTCTGAAAGTATCTCCCTTAAGTTCCACCCTGTATAGAAGTTTAATGTCAATGATATCGACTTCTGGGAAGAGACATGGTGCTATAGGAGAATTCTGAAGATTAGATGGATAGACTGGAAAACCAAATTATGGAAAAACCAAATTATAGAAAAAAAGGAAATTTATGGCACAACGTGACAGAAAGAGCAGTTTGATTGCGAGGGCTTAATCCTGAGGCAGCAATGAATTGTTGGAGGGGAGAATCTGCAGGGGAGGGAGGGAGAAATGGTAGAGCTTTGCTGCAGAAATAAGGCTGATACAAACCTAATCTCAATCTCTTTTACCATGAGAAAGCATGTTGCATATTTTATACTATTTTCATTATGTTCAGTCATGTATAACTGAAATTCATATCTACATCTACATCCATATTCTTCAATCCACTGTGAGGTGCACGGCAGAGGATACATAACATTGTACCAGTTATTAAACTTTCTTCCTGTTCCATTGATGTATGGAGTCCAGGAAGATTGATTGAATGCCTCTGTGCACGCAGTAATTATTCTAATCTTATCCTCACAGTCCCTATGTGAGTTATACATTTGGGATTGTAATATATCCCTAGAGTAATCATTTAAAGCTGGTTCTCGAAACTCGGTCAGTAGACATTCTGGGGATACTTTACACAGATCTTTGAGAGTCTTCCAGTTCAGGTCCTTCAGTATCTCTCTGACAATCTTCCACGGATTAAACAAACTTGTGATTATTCAAGCTGCCCTGCTCTGTATACAAGGTGACAACTATTGAACTATATGAAAAAAAGTTAAATTAATTACAAATTATGGCATGCATACACTTTACTCAACATGTAAATGTCACTACAGATATTTGGGTTTAGGTTATGACACGTTTGATATGTCTGCCAACATTGGCGATGATGTGACGCAGATAAATAGCAAAATTGTACATGATTTGCTGAATTGTCTGAACTTTGATGCTGTTGATGACCTCCGAAATGGCATTTTCCAGCTCGGCAATGGTTTTGGGGTTATTGTGTACACCTTGTCTTTAATATAGCCCCACAAAAAGCAGTCACATGTTTTCAGGTCCAGAGAACCTGAATGAGAGGAATGAGGCCCATGCCAGTGGCCTATGGGTACTCCAGAGCCAGAATGGTGTCCCCAAAGTGCTCCTCCAGGGCATCAAACACTCTGATTCTCAGACCTCCCAAATGCACCAATTTTGCTTATTGACGGACTCATCTAAATGAAAATGCGCTTTTCCGTTAAACCGAACAATATTCAGATTGAAGTCCTGTTTGTCAGTTCTGTGGATAATAGTGCTGGTGAAACACAACCACTGTTCCATACCCTTGGGGCTTAATGGCTGATGGGTTTGAATTTTGTATGGGAAGAGACGCATGTTTCAACAACAATTCTCTCCGGTTGGTTCCCACCTGTTGTGCAGCTCATCTGATCAATTTCCTGTGGCCGGTTTGAAACACAACACACGTATCCTCGATGTTTTCAGCCTTTTTCGATGACCGATATTGCCAGCACTGTCTTCACGACACTACCCATTCTCTCAAATTTGCGAATCAAATCCTTGATTGTTAGCACACTTGGACTAGTTGTCTTCAGCTTGAACTCGGTTGCAAATTTCCTTCGGACCACAGCTGGGGTGTTATTGCTCGTATGGTAGGCCTTTACAAGTGCTATACACTCAGGCATGCTGTACTGTGACATTTTCATGTGCAAATGGTGAAAGACCTGTGTGTATCCACATACTAATTCCCATCATGCCCTGCAGCCAACCATGTAATTTGAACATCCTAATGCAAGCCATTCAGAAGTTCCAATGATTTTATTTCATATAGTTCAATAGCTGTCAGAATGTATGTTCAATATCTCCTGTTAGTCCTGTCTGGTATGGGTCCCGCACATGAGCAATATTCTTGAACCAGCCACACAAGTGATTTGTAAGCTATCTCCTGTGTAGACTGAATGCATTTCAACAGTATTTTACCAATGAATCAAAGTCTAACAGCTGTTTTACCCACAAATGAGCCTGTATGAACATTCCATTACATATCCCTAAAAAATCGTTACAACCAGGTATTTGTATGAGCTGGCCAATCTGAACTGTGGCTCATTGATATTATAGTAATAGGATAATGAGTTTTTTCATTTTGTCGAGTGCAAAATTTTACATTTTTGAACATGTAGAGAAAATTGCCAATCTCGGCATCACACTGAAATCTTATTAAGATCTAACTGAATATTTATCCCACTTTGTTTCAGATAGTACTTCATTATAGATAACTGCATCATCTGCAAAAATCCTGATTTTACTATTAATATTGTCTGCAAGGTCATTAACATACAACAAGAACAGCGAGGGTCCAACACACTTCCTTGGGGCACAGCCAAAATTACTTCTGCATCTGACAACAACTCCCCATCCGAGATAGCATGCTGTGTCCTTCTTACCAAAAAGTTCTCAATCCAGTCACAAATTTCACTTGATACCTCATATGATCATACTTTTGACAATAAGCAAAGCTGCAGTACTAAGTCAAATGCTTTTCAAAAATCAAGAAATATCACTTCCACCTGGTTTCCTTGATCCAAAGCTTTCAATATGTCATGTGAGAAAAGTGAAAGTTTGGTTTGAAAACCATGCTGTCTGGCATTGAGGAGGTCATTCTATTCAATGTACATCATTTTGTTTGAGCTCAGAATATGTTCTAAGATTCTACAACAAATTGATGTGAAGGATATTAGATGACATTTTTGTGGATCACTTCTACTACCTTTCTTGTAGATAGGTGTGACCTATACCTTTTTCCATGAACTGGATACAGTTTTTTGTTTGAGGGATCTACAATAGATTATACTTAGAAGATGGGCTGACTCAGCCAAATTCAGTATAGAATCCGACAGGGATACCATCGGGCCTGGAGCTTTGATCAGCTTTAACAATCTCAGCCATTTCTTAACACCACTGGCACCAATACTTCTTTCATTCATCTTTTCAGTGGTACAAGGACTGAATTGGAGCAATTCTCCTGGGTTTTACTTTGCAAAGGAAATTTGGAAATGTAGTTAAGCATTTCAGCTTTTGCTCTGCTACCCTCAATTTCAGTTCCTGTCTCATTCACTAGGGCTGGACGCTAACTCTGTGCATTAACAGCCTTTACACAGGAACAGAATCTCTTTGGTTTTTGTGAAATGTCATTTTCACAATATTCTGCTATGGTAGTCACTGAAGGCATCACTAGTTGATATCTTGACAGCCAAATGCATTTCATTCAGTATCTATCTATAGCCCTACTATTTGTTTTGCACCTATTATGCAGTAATCTTTGTTTGTTTAGAAGTTTCTTTGTGGTGACTGTATATCATAGAGTTTCCCTAATGGCAGTAAATAGACAACCATGACATAATTTACTTTTAGATATGCACTGTGAAGTGTTGGATGAAAGTTCAGCCTATTCCCCTGGCATGTTTCACTCAGACTAGCATTTCTTCTTAAAATTCAAAGTTGCTCTTGTTCATCAGCATTTTTCACCTAACACAGAAACAACTCCAGCTGTGGAAGAGAACCCTTCCAATGGTACACTACAAAGATGAAATTTCACTGGATGAAATATGTTAATGTTAAAGAAGATTATGTTGAAAAACATTCTGTAAACATAAATGCACGTTTTTCAGTATGAGGCAGAGAACTTTCGAGACCTCCCTCCTACCTCCACTGATTTCATCTCTACTGATTACACTTATTACACATTTCAGTTAATTCTGAAGTTCATTATGAAGTGCACAGCAGAAGACACAGCCCACTGTACCACATATTTACATTTCATCCTGCTCCATTACCTCATACAATTCTGTCTGTGTTATGTCTGAAATACAAAGTCTTATTTGTGAGGAAAGGGAGATTGTTACACACAGAGAAATAATCCATTTTAAAAATGACATTCCTACAGCGTGATTATATCAAACCTATGGAAATGCTGGAAAGGCGTTATTTCAGTGGATAAAAAGTGGTATTATTGGTTTGTCCAATGCATGATATCTTTATGTAATTACTGATGCAAGGGGATGGGAGATTGTCACCCCCAAGGAAGTTGCATCACAGGACTGCCATTTTTGAAAATACTGCAGTGAATGGAAAGAGTAATGACTCAAGAAATAAACTCTGGAATTTTGGTGTATGGAGTTATTACTCCTTCTATGAAAGCAGGCAACAAATGTTCATTATATTGAGGTATTAAGTGGTGTGATTCATTACCATTTGGAAAGCAAGTATTCATTTATTTGCATACCATTTATATATATATATTTCTTTTCACACATTTTGTAATTCTTCCATGAGGTCTTCCATGAGATCCTATAACTCTGATATTTTGCTTTCATGGACTTTTACATGCTTGTAGTATTGTGATTCTTCACTGAATAACTGTCTATTAAAGTTGGAAATCTGCTGCTTGCTTTAGAAAATATGTTGCTCTGACATCCACAAATCCACAAAAATATTTATATAATATGGCACCAGGTGGTGGTGATGAAAGGACTAATGCACATATAGCTGAGCACGACCTCACAAATTAAGTTCTGACACAGGTAAACAAGAAAAATTATCCATTCAGTATACTCTGTGACCTTGCTACAGTCTGTGACATCATGCCTTCTACAAATGGCATCTAACCTTCAGAATAGAAAGTAGAGGGTCACACTGGTGCACTTAGACACAAGAACGAAACAAACTTGACAATTGTACAACATCAAATGTGGGTCCCATAAGTGACAGTACCAGGTCTGTTGTTTATCTTAGGTCAAATTATGATGATCCCTCAAGTACAGGGAACAAAAATTCATGGTCACATGCCATGTGGATTCACCTTTCAGCTCACAGCAGTCCCCACTGTACTCTGTCGACATCACACTGGGGCGACGTGGTGGCCATCTATGCCATTGAGCAGCTCCTCTTGGGTCTTGGTGTCTGCAGCTGGTCCCACACCATTGGACAGGTCACCGGCCACACGTGTCAGCTGCAGCGAGTTGGAGCACTGCACACAGATATATACTGGCTGTACCCACTGACTGTACTAGAGCCAAATATGAAAAACTTTAAACTGTCAATATTTTATGGAACTTTTCCAAGGCCTTCAGATGCACAGATCATTTAATTCTACAAGAGAAACTATAAAATGTTGCATTGTGAATAGAGTCTTGTCTCAAGGACAGAAAACAGACCACATTAACAAATTGTAATACAGGAATAAAACCAAATTCACAGTGAGAAAAACACTAAGTATGGAGATCCACAAGGTTCAGTATTTGGCCCACTACTGTTTTGACCTAAATAAAATGTGATATAGAGGTTGTTGAGCAATATTTCTGAGCGTTTTGGTATGAGAAATCCATGCTATCCAGTGGCTTGTTACAGAATAACTGCATCTAGTTTGACACTTTACACAAATTTTTTTCATATCTGGATTGGGCTGTGCACTAAGCTTTTATTTGATTCAGCTGCTATATTCGGGACCTAATTGTTAAATATTGTATATTGTACTGTCATGGTAAGCTATTTGGACGTCACTTATAACTCCCTGCAACTGACTTTACGAGAATATAATGATTTCAAAGCAATTTAATAAACAGGACATTGAACTTACAGAGACACAGAACTACACTGTCCACTGGTTGTAGCTTTTCTGATCTGGTATGAAGATATTATGATATGGTTTGCCATCCATGTGAGAATATTTCATTATAGCATCACTGTATTGTTCCTTCCACTGCATTCAGTGAACCTTCACACTAGATGTATTGGCCAACTCGATCCATACTACTCTGCACCACTGTTAACATACAGCTAACACTGCCAGAAAAGCAACCTGAGAAAGTACTGAGCTGTTTGAAAATCCAGCTTGAGGGCAAGGACTAAAATGGACATTATTGACGTTGGCAGCAAGAATTGTGAGCAAATTGAACAAATTTGTTTCCAAACAAGACACACAGTGCATAAAATAAATGTTGGGTTGCAAATGTCTATGATATGCAGACATTTGCAGCACAACCACATCACAATACCTTCACAGCAGGCCAGAAAAGCTACACCCAGGCCTATCACTGAAGCCTGTTTGTGTACAGCGTAGTTTTGCCTTTCTTTAAGTTTACAGTCCTGTTAGTTTGGTTACTCTGAAATCTTCTTCTTCTTCTTCTTCTTCTTCTTCTTCTTCTACTACTACTACTACTACGTAAGTCAGATGCTGGAAGTTATAAGTGAACTTTAAGTAACTTTCAACAATAAGTACAATGTAGAGTAGTTAACAGTAACTTTCTGAATATAGTGGGTAAGTTAAATAAAAACTTAGTTTCTCCAGGGAATTATCTAATTCTCTTAGGAAATGGCTTTCAAAGACTGCTATCTGAAATACACCTCTATGATACTGGAAAGGCGGAGATTCAATCGCTGAGTAAATAAGTGAAGACTAAGAACTCTCAGGTACATGATGGATTATCTAGCGGAATACTAAAGCAATGTGCTGCCTATGTTGGTCCAGTACATGGCCAAATTTGTAATTCTTCTTTTAGGAACGTTTAGTTTCCTGAATGATTAAAGAACTCAACAGTGAAACCACTTTATAAAAAAAAGAGAGAAAAGGATAATGGAGACAAATTCACATTTCAGTGCCAATGGCTTTTCAGAAGGAGTTTAAAAAAATTAATAAGTAGCAATAATATTTTGTCTAATTCAAGTAATTGTGCAACTGGGAATTTGCAGAAGTGACTTTATACTGGCTGACAAACCCAGTGACTGTACATGGTTGTGCACGAACTGCCCTCTGCTCTGTAGCAGCAGCTATTTACAGATGCATATAAATCTGTCTTTACAGAACAATAAATTATGTATAAGATTTTTGAAAACATAGTCAGTGATCTTAAAAGTAGTTAAAATCAAGACTCTTTTAAATTTTAATTTTAATAAACTATGCAGTTGTTGAATTTCAACAGTAACATAAAAGACAGAAAAGTAGAGAAAACATATATACATTAAGCAATTAAGTTATTTTGATTAACAACTAGCTGGATGCACAAAAAACAGCACATGTAGCTGGTTCTAGTTTTATGAGCAAAATTTTAAGCGTGTACTAGGATTGTGTGGAAGAAAACATTGAGATTTGAGGGGTCTCACTAAAATCCATCATCCTGGTGCTGTAGGGAACAGAACACCATGTTATAGTAAAAGTAGCTTCTTTTCCACATTTTCAAAGGTCTAAACGAAAAAATTTTACTGTGCAATCAAGTTTTGAACACAAGCACAACTGTTCAGAAGAGGAAAGTTTACACTTTTATCACAAATGCAATGTAGAATGAAATGAGTCAGTTCTTAATTGCAAAAGCCAGAGAATCTGAAATCTGTTCAATACTGCCCCACCTACCACAAATGAAAAGAAAGTTTCAGGTAAACCCTAGGTATTTTTTGGCATAGACTCCAAATCTGCGATGAAATCAAGATTTCCATTTGAAAATAAAAAATTGACCACTGCATTGTGGGAATGGAAGTTAGTGGGTAGCACATATATATGTCCCCTTTGAAAACATTAACTTTTTATCTGGAACATTTTTTTCATACAATTCACATTTTTTGGAGCTATTTAGTTGTTCTATGCCAAAACAAACACCCTACCCATTATATACAGGGTGTTTAAACGTAGTGCCATATATTCCTACACAAGTTAGTATTGGTGAATAATAGAAGGAAAGTACTTATTTTGATATGTCCAGAAATCAATACCTGTTATAATATGAGCTGTTGAAAATCCACAGTTCACAGACTGTATTTTATTTACAGATGAGGCAGAATTCACAAGAGATGCCATAGTAAATTATTACACTATGCATGTATGGACCAATGCAATACTTGAGCAATCACAGTGATAAGGCATCAGGATCACTTCAGAATGAATGTACGGGTGGGAATTGTCAGTGAAAGGCTCTTAGGGCCATAGACTTTACCAAACAGTTAAACAGGTGCCACATATCTGAGTTTTCTGTACAATAAATTATTAGCGCTAATGGGGAACATTACCATTACAGAATGATGACTGTTTTATGCATGACAGGTCACCACCAAATTTTCTACAGATTGTGTAACAGTATCTCACTGCAATGTTCATGGGTAATGGATCGACTGGGGAGGTCCAGTACCATGGTCCCCTCATTGACCAAATCTGAATCCATTGGATTTCTGGCTCTGGGGATATTTAACAACACTGATGTATGCCCGACCCATCAACAATGTCCAGATGTTGCAGTAGCACGTGACCAATGCACAAAACACAATCCAAATGGTGCTCCGTATATCTGAAAGAATGCCGATTCACTGTGAAGTAGCACTGAAGGATGCATCAGAATGCATGGTAAGCGCATGCCTGTAGCATATACTTCTATGTAACACACAGATGGGAATGAGAGGACACATTGAGCCATATCTCAACAGATACTGGTTTCCGGACACATCTTTTATTCCATTTTTGACCAATATTAGCTCCTATAGGTATATGTAACAATTTTGTATAATACCCTGTATATGTAATGGGTGACATCACAGTAAGTGGAGGAACTGTACCTCACTACATTCTGCCATGTCTAAATATAATATGTCAGGCTTGTACTTTCTTCCCATTTTATTATCAGTTTCTTGGTAGTTCTCCTTTTACCTTTAGTTGCCTTGTTTGCAGGAATATCGAGCTTTTTGGTCACCCCGACACCGCTATATGCGATCCAACATGACACACGGCATTTCCGGTAAGCTCAATCTCTCTGGTGAGCGAGACGACCATTGACAAATGGTCGGCATATATAGTGGAGCCATTCGTCTGACTCTCAGCATCCATTTAGTCACAGAGCATGTTGTGTAGCTACGTCATAGAAGCTGAGTTGTCACATCGGCCCCAATGGGGTCACAGCAGAATGGCTCATGTGACTTTTTTTAAAACTAAGTGCCAAGATTAGTCTCTTGAGAGCCATTTAGGCCACTAGACTAAATAGATTCTGCAGTCGAGAAAGACACTTTATAATTTAATAATAAAACTAAATAAATTAAGTTTAATAATAAAGTTAAGGACAAAAGAGATAAAGCTAGTGTTATTTATACCACAGAATCTTGGTCAAACACATGTAAATAAATAGTATGTGGCCTGTGAAAAGTACGAAACTGCTGGTATATATCGCATCAGTTGTGACAATTGTCCTGCCAGGTATGTGTGGCAGACTGGCAGAGGGTCTGCTATTACGTTTCGAGAACACGACAGTCTGAGAAATTTGAGGTCTACTTTAAGTAGCCACTTATGTGATTCTGGCCACTCCATAACAGGTGTAGTCAATAATTTAAAGGTCTTACACAGAGAAGTGAAGGACTAGATCTTTAAAGGAAGAGATTGAAATTATGTGGAGTCTAAAGCTATACCCCAAACACATCCTTAACAATCAGCTGGAGTTAAGACGTTACAATATACTGTCTAACTTTGATTACCTTTCCAAGATGTAGTGTCATATTTGCTTGGTTACTGATCCTGGGCTTGTTGTTACATGTTCTTACATCTGGTCTATTTGGTTTTACAATTTTTTTGCCGACATATTTTATAATTTATATGATTATGCTGTGTAACAGAGGCCTCAAACATTTCCAAGATATTTTGATTGAATAAAAATGTTTGTAGCTTTCCCTGCTATGTGCATGGTGATGCTAGTGCCCTCCATGATACACACTAACACACTGGCACACGGAGCAGGCTGAAGCATTGCTGTCTGCAGCTTCCCAGTATGAAGTGAGGATTCATAACCAGGGGCGTTCAATGTATCTAGCTGGGGCTTTTACTTTTCTTGTTTTGTTATTTTGCTCTTTTCACTGTAGGTAGGTGCACATTTAATATTTCAGTTTTCAACCTGTCAATTTGAATTACGACATCCCGCTTGTTGTGGGTAACAGTACTTTACTTTGAGATGTCGTCCCCCACTCCTTTTTGTATCAGGGGTTAAACATTTCACTGATGTGTATTTCATATTGGTTGTCATCAGCATAGGTTATTAGGATAGCTATCTGTTTATCATAATGTTCATTGTACATTTCCTATCTTGTACACCTGAAGATGTGATTTTAAATCACGAAAGTTTTTGTGTTCCCATAATAGTTCATATACAAGTGAAAGAGGTTTATTTCAGAAACACTTCATAATTAACTCCACCACAAAAACAGCTTTTAATTCAACAGTAAATGCGTCTCCAAACAGATTATATCTGAAATTGACTGCCTAATCACTTGTCAGGGCATCGCTCAGCTGGAGACAGTGCTGCCACTGTTACCACTGCCACTCACCCTGCGCCCTCTCCTCGCGAGCAGTGCCCTCCGGACTGGCGGCACGAAGAGGTCGGGGTTTGGCGGCGGCACGCTGCGGTCCCCCTCGCAGGTCACGCCCGCCACACACGATGCGACGGCGCCCACGATGAGTGTCAGCAGGACTCCCAGCACGACGACCCACAGCTACGACACGCGGTACAGGTAGAAGTACTCGCTGCAATGTGGGTGATAATACGTATTGTACATACGTGTAACATGTGGATCCCAGGAGTGGGGTGCGTGTGACATCACGATATAACTGCCGATGTTCTTGTTGTGGTCTTCAGTCCAGAGACTGGTTTGATGCAGCTCTCTGTGCTACTCTAACCTGTGCAAGCTTCTTCATCTCCCAGTACCTACTGCAACCTACATCCTTCTGAATCTGTTTAGTGTATTCATCTCTTGGTCTCCCTCTACGATTTTTACCCTCCACGCTGCCCTCCAATACTAAATTGGTGATCCCTTGATGCCTCAGAACATGTCCTACCAACCGATCCCTTCTTCTAGTCAAGTTGTGCCACAAACTCCTCTTCTCCCCAATTCTGTTCAATAGCTCCTCATTAGTTATGTGATCTACCCATTTAATCTTGAGCATTCTTCTGTAGCACCACATTTTGAAGACTTCTATTCTCTTCTTGTTTAAACTACTTATCATCCACATTTCACTTCCATACATTTCTACACTCCATACAAATACTTTCAGAAACGACTTCCTGACACTTAAATCTATACTCAATGTTAACAAATTTCTCTTCTTCAAAAATGCTTTTCTTGCCATTGCCAGTCTACATTTTATATCCTCTCTACTTTGACCATTGTGAGTTATTTTGCGCCCCAAATAGCAAAACTCATTTACTACTTTAAGCATCTCATTTCTTAATATAATTCCCTCAGCATCACCCAATTTAATTCGAGTACATTCCATTATTCTCGTTTTGCTTTTGTTAATGTTCATCTTATATCATCCTTTTAAGACACTGTCCATTCCGTTCAGCTGCTCTTCCAGGTCCTTAGCTGTCTCTGACAGAATTACAATGTCATCGGCAAACCACAAAGTTCTTATTTCTCCTCCATGGATTTTAATTCCTACTCCAAATTTTTCTTTTGCTTCCTTTACTGCTTGCTCAATATACAGATTGAATAACATTGGGGATAGGCTACAACCCTGTCACAGTCCCTTCCCAACCACTGCTTCCCTTTCATGCCCCTTAAGTCTTATAACTGCAATCTGGTTTCTGTACAAATTGTAAATAGCCTTTCTCTCCCTGTATTTTACTCCTGCCACCTTCAGAATTTGAAAGAGAGTATTCCAATCAACTTTGTCAAACACAGGCTTGCCTTTCCTTAATCTATTCTCTAAGATAAGTCATAGGGTCAGTATAGCCTCACGTGTTCCAACATTTCTACTGCCAATACGGAATTTTAATTGAACGCTACTCTTTCCGTTTACTAAACTACCCCATACACTGCGCATTTTTTCATACTTCCATCCTTTTATTCTCAGGTGATGCTTCATTCCACTATTATGAGCCACATTTGAACGTTTTCTGCATATTCTTTACTGATTTTATGTTAATCTCGTTTTATGAGACATTGTATTTCATTAATAGTTGCTTGTAGGTGGAAGGTACACAGTGTTTCAATAGCTTTTCAATAAATTATTAGGAACAGTATAAATGTATTGAAGTACTCATATACGCAGAAATGTTAAGAATAATCAAGAAGTTAGTATTGATTAGAATGAAAGCAGTTGCTGACGTGTGTAAATATTACCAGACTATCAGTTTAGTAAGTCATGGTTGTAAAATACTAAAACAAATTCTTTACAGAAGAATGGAAGAACTGGTAGAAGCTGACCTGGTAGAAAGTTTGTATAGATTCTGGAGAAATGCAGCAAAATATGAGGCAATAGTGATCCTACAACTTATCTTAGAAGATACATTAAGGAAAGGCAACCCTACATTTACAGTATTTGTAGACTTAAGAAAGCTTTTGAGAGCCTTGACTGGAATGCTCTCTTTTAAATCCTGAAGGTAGTAGGGGTAAAATACAGGGAGCAAGAGGCTATTTACACCATGTGGAAGTTATAACAGTTGAGGGAAGAGAGGAAAGCAGTCATTGAGTGAGTAAGGCAGGATTGTAGGCCTATCACTAATGTTATTCAACCTGTACATTGAGCAAGAAGAAAAGGAAACCTAAGAAATATTTGGAGTAGGCATTAAAGTTCAAGGAGAAGAAATAAAACTTCTGAGGTCTGTCAATGACAGTGTAATTCCCTCAGAGGCAGCAAAGGCCTTGGAAGTGCAGTTGAAAATTATGGACAGTGTCTTGAGAGGAGGATATAAGATAAACATCAACTAAAGCAAAACAAGGATAATTGGATATAGTTTAATTAAACCAAGTTATGCTATGGGGACTAATTAGGAAATGACACACTTGAAACAGTAGACGAGTTTTGTTATTTGGGCATCAAAATAACTTAGGATGACTGAAGTAGAGAGGACATAAAATTTAGACTGGCAATGGCAAGTAAGGCGTTTCTGAAGAAGAGAAATTATGTTAAAATTGAGTATCAATTTAAGCTTTAGGAAGTCACTTCTGAAGCTATTTTTATCAGTGTATGTAGCCATGTTCGGAAGATAGAGTTCACACATGAAGAGACTAGAAGCCTCTGAAATGGGGTGCTATAGAAGAGTGTTGTAAATTTAATGCCTAGGTTGTGTAACTAATGAGGAGGTACTAAATACAGTTGGGGGGGCACAACCGCACTAGAGGAAGGAATCGGTTGATAGGAGACATTCTGAGATACCAGGTGATCAATTCTGTACTGGAGGGAAGTGGGGGTGGGAGGGAAGGGGGCTTAAAAATCATAGAGGGAGACCAAGACATGAACAGAGTAAGCAGATTCAGTAGGATGTACGTTGCAGTAGTTACTCAGAGATGGAAAGTCTTGCACAGGCTAGAGTAGCATGGAGAGCTGCATCAAACCAGTCTCTGGACTGAAGGCCACAACAACAGCAATAACAAATAATAATAATAATAATAATAATAAATAACAAAATATATGTTCACATTTTGTGCATGTCCAGGTGTGCAATGGGAACATGTGGTGATAAACACTGGAACCAATCCTTATATCGTTCAGTGTAATAGCATCGGTGCTCTTTTTACACACTCGTGATCTACAGCCTTAACTAAGACAGGTAGTGCAAAGCTGATCTTCACTAATTTTCTCTTTTAGTTCCAGGTGAGAACATAGGAAGGCAGGTTGTGGTGTTGACACTGCATTATCTGTGGCTAACATTATCCCAGGCTGAAGTTATTGCTGAATTGTTACTCGATATTTTATTAAAAAGATTTATGAATATAAGTCCTATATGCTATGGAAGGTAGAAAGTGTACGAGATGTGGCAGTAGCTGCTCCATGCCTGCTCTGGTGACTTTTGGCACCCACTGTCCACAACCTCCTCACTGCCCCACTACTACTGCAGGCCGACACCACCGTGGACAGTGAAGCTCTTGACACTGTGCTTCCAGGTGATCAGCTGAGTTGTGAAATGCACGTTCCTGTATGATATTTCAACAACAGACACAGTCGTCACCTTTGGGAGCTGCTAGCTGGGTCACTATGCATACTTGCTGCCTGGCCTACAACTGGACCGAAACACTGTCTACGTCGCACAGTTATTCGTAGCTGAGACTGATTCCTAGTGCCAGTTACACACTGTGATCCTCTTTTGTTTTTCAGAGACCGCACTGATATTCCGTGAAATGCAAATGCCTTCAGTGTTTACCACCCCTGGTGGGCAAGGTGCCCAGCCTTATTTAAACTGCTATCTCCATCCCAGTTTACTAAACTTTTTGGACTTCTTTGTATTGCTAGAATCCTTAATTACAGCGTCCCAGAAACTTTGTGTTTACACGAGGACACTGGCCTTAGAGCATTTCATCTTGAGATTATATCAGAGGCAGTGCTCAGCAACAACTGATTTGCCAAGCTGTTTTAGTTGGGTGTGCCAGTGAACCTGTTCTCAATTGTTCTACTAGTCTGCCCGATGTAAGATATGCTACATACACTTGACCTTCTGAGAAGCACATCATCTCTAATATTGCAAGCCACATTGCTTATCTTTGTTGACGTGAGTGAAAGACTGTGGATGCCATTTTCCATACAGGCGTACTAATTTCAGTAGATATTGAGTAATTATTTGTATGTAACCTCCCCCCCCCCCGTATCTCAGGAGCTGATTACAAAGCCCACTCAGTGTACCAATCCAACTGACCTCTATTTCAATACACTTCTTGTAGATGATATAATTCTGCAGCAGTGCTCTCATGATATGACACTACACGAGGAAGGCTTTGCTGCAATGCCCATAGTTCGTAATAATGGCACAGTACAATGAGCCTACACCTGTGTAGTTCTGGAGTACATCGGATAGTGATTCAGTGGGAACTAATGTATAAAGTAATATATCTTTTGTTATTATAATATTTTGTAACCATTGCAAAGTGTATTTCCTTAGTTTTAACTTATTGATTTATTTTGATGTTTGGGGACCCATGTTTCTTATGTCACATTTAACTATATTCCTTTATTTCTGAAAGCCTATGCCTTTGTATTTTGAGTTTCCAGGATGAAATACTGATAACCATATGTGAAAAATTATGTTCCCATTTATCAATTATCAGCAGAGAATTTTGGTCTTATCAATATTCAAAACTGTTAAAACTCCATTTTAAATTTATTGCATCTAACACTAATTGATTATTCAAGCTTAACAAAACTTAAATTACTATTTGATTAAAGTATTATACACATTCCATTTGTGAACAAATACCGATATGAGTGATACTGTACAATCCATCTTATATCTTTGGTTTATGTTTCTCTAACTGGAGGTAGTTGGCAGTGAGCTGTGGAGAAAGGAACCCGTTTTGTAACTGTGTTGATGATCAGACATGTGGAGGCAAAACTGCAACTTCTCTCCATTGCACCCATGTGAAACACATTGTTTGTGTGTGAACAAATCTGAAAAACTGAAATTTATTATTTTATTTATTTCTTTATTTTTTTTTTAAGAATTTTATTTTATACCTGATTAGATAATTCTGAGAACATGACAGAAATGCATTTTTGACTATTTTATTGCATGAATGAATTGTGCTAGTATACTGAGACCAAGAAGGAGAAGGATATATTGTTCTGAAACGTTTTCAAGATCCAAACACCCTTTTGGTAAAATCATACCCCATTTTTTTTCCAGACAGCAAGCAAGAACAACAAGTACAACAATGTACTTAAGATGAGTGTTATTCTTAACTACTTATTGTTCACTATGTTAATGAAATATTTCTAGCACCTGAGCCCTGCAATTTCTTTTAGTCAACTCTACATATCGTGTCCACAGACAGACGTGTGACTTTTTATTGCAACAGTTATTCAAACATATTTTAATCATACAGCAGGACACGGTGGCTTTAGAAGACCCACTACATACCAGCTAGAAAAATATCTGGAACACCAAGAGAATGTGTATTTCAGGCAAAATCGTGTCATCTCAGTAAAACAAACATATGAAGCAGTGCAGCAGGAGCTAGGAGTCAAACTCAGCTATAAATAGTGGTGTAATACAAATTTTAACATCATTCTTTACAAAAAGATATCTCCAAGTCAAAAACAAAGTCATATTCTATGAGAACATGGGAACATGTCTTTCAGCACCCATGTAAGGAACTATAATCTGGGAACTTCCCTCCATTACTCAACAAAATAGACCAATTAGTACAAAATAAGTCATTAGGTGGAATCCTTGGGAATCACTGTGCACCCCCCCCCCCCCCTTCCCTTCCAAATTGGGGCATCTTTACATTCTCACTGTGCACTCAGAACTGTGAGGAGCGACGTGACGCGCAATCGACAGGTGTATTACAGACACTGTCCTACAGATCTGTGCAAAACTTCATCAGGCTTCCACTGTGGTTTCCTTTTTTGCAACTGATTGGACCTTACTTTCTGAACAGCCCTCGTATGACTTTCTTTAAAAAAAAAGGTAAATCCAGTGTGGAATGTAATAACATTATGAGAAAGATAATTGCAGTCTCTGGCTACTGAGACCTGACTTGGTTTGTGGCCTCATCAGACAGAGACTGCTGTCATCTATGAGTGAGCCCCATTTGCATGTCTGTGTGTGTGTGTGTGTGTGTGTGTGTGTGTGTGTGTGTGTGTGTGTGTGTGTGTGTGTGTGTGAGGGGGGGGGGGGGGGAAGCGCGCCCAATGAGGTCTTGGCCAAACACTCATTTTCTGGTGTGTGTCTGCAACTCAGTATATCTGCTATATGGTGAGTAGCAACTATCCTTTTCATACTACTGTTGCTAAGAAATGAGATTTATGAAGAAGAATCTAGACCCAAAACAGGTTCTATGTGCTATTAAAAATTACATATCAATAAGCAAAGTTTTTCCTCTGTAGCATGGAACCCGTGAGGTGTGGAACTAACAACTTATGACCCAAACCTTCCCCCAAGGGGATCAAAAGAATGTGTGCCTTCAAGGTTATAAACTAAATATTTTAATGTCATGCAGGTGATAGCAAAGGTGATATAATGTGTGAAAAAAGGGAAAAAAATTGAATTTTGTGAGAGTCCAGGTAGCAGGTACACTTAACAATACATCTCACGTCAACTGAGGAAGATGACTGCGTCAGTCGTTGAAGTATCGTGTGGAATAATGGAACTGACAACTCTGCTGAGCACCCAAAAGTACAGTGTTAATTTATGACGCTGCGGAAATGTTTGAGGAGATGCTGCGGCCGACCTTGGGTCCTGGGTGGGCGGCGGCGGTGTGGCCGTTATGTTGAAATCGCAGCCATCCGTCCTCGTGGGCAGCCTTACTGTGTCCGGCCGGGGGACGCCGAAGCCGACCCACATGGAGAAGGCGAGCCCCGTGGCAAGGCCCGTTATGGCTCCCTGCAACACCGTCACGTAGCAGTAGGCCTCAGTGGGAAGAGGTGATGAAAAGTAGTCAAAAGAGTCTGCAGGCATCTGAGAAAAGTTCACGTCGCTCTTTCAGTTGACGGTGAGCAGAAAGAACTGAAGGATGAGAAAGCCTCGTGGGCATCTGTAGATATTTATGCAATCTGGGCAAGACTAATACTGCCATTTCTGATACCAAAATATTTGGGAAATTTGTGTCGATTGTTAAGAAAAGTAACGAGGAAAAATGTCACTGATTACTACCCTTAAAAGTGAAGCAACGGGAAACGAACTTAACCATGCAGTGGGTTCACCATTTTTCGTAACACAAGCTGGCATACGGTATACTTTGTACACTTGTAAAGAGTAGTGGTCTTTATGATACCGAGATTAAGATGTGTGAGCAAAATCATTGTTTAATCTTAGTTTGATTACACAACCGTATAACAAACTTACATACCCTTGCTAAAGCATTGCTTAACTAAACTATAATGAAATAAACTTTCATTACGTCGCTCTGTTGCCAAGGATAGGTGTTACTTCTCGGTAATGACCCATAGTATACTGCTGCATCAGACCCCAACCAACCAATTATTTGATTACTAATTAACTCGTAGAGAACAGCTTCATTAGGGGGTTTTGCTGCTAGCTCACCATCTGTGTCACTTTCGTGCGTGACCCATGAATTTTTTTTGTTTCCTAACACGCTGTTTATTTTATGTTACTGCTAATCACTTGGACATATGTCAATCACCAACCTAGCTGATGCAAAAACGAAGGAATTGGTATAGCCCCACAACTGTGAAACAACAATGGAATAGTGCAAAACAGTGTCATTTGTGTTGGCGGACTTTTTACTGATTGCTGCCGCTTAATGATGTCGGCAAAGATACGGACATTCTATAGTTCACAAAGCTGACCATCAACTGAGCTGTGTGTTAATAAATGTGAAGAGAAACGAACACATTGTTCCACAGTGTTGGGATATCATTTAATAACAGTGCACCACATTCAACTATCAAGCAGCAGAAGGTGCAGATGTTTATGTGCAAGTTCGGTAAGCTAAAACTGTTATATGACATATACTGAGCTGTTACAATTCTCGCAATGTCTGTCTCAGTTTCACGGATGGCTGCCGTCAGGTCAGTAAGTTGACCTTAACACTGGAATAGCAGTCTTGCATGGCTAAAACTGGTGTCTCATGCGTCAATTCCTTTACAGATACAAAGCGAGCTGGTGCATTGGTTAGCACGCTGGACTCCTACCTGGGAGGGCCACAGTTCAAATCTGTGTCTCGTCATCCACATTTAGGTTTTCCATGATTTCTCAAAATGAATCCAGCCAAACTCCAGGATGATGCCTTTGGAAGGGCATAGCAAATTTTTTTCCACATCCTTGAACATCCTGAGCTTCTGCTCCGTCTACTGATCTCAATGTAGACTGGATTAAATACTAATGTTTCCTTCCTTTCTTTCTTTCTTCCTTCCTTCCCTTCACACATGTATTGCATATTCTCAGGATCCTCCCAAGTCCTGGTTTTTCAGAACTTTTGCTACAACTGGTTTCGAGATTTCATTTTATAATCATTCTTAGTATTATGTTCGGACAGGTGATATGAAAGCCTACACAAGCTATCATCCATTTTTTAACTGAGTGCTATCAGGTTCCCTCCTTTTATAATACCTTTTATCTTTCATTTATTCACACTTAAGGATCTATCAGAGTACTGCTCATCCTAATTGACAATTATTTTATAGACCGATCTAAAGCAAAAGGGCTAATCATTGCAGTTGGCACTATGGCACTATTAGTTCCTTTCTCAGGGAACAGAGATGGATAGATTGGGGAATGTTAGAAGGAGGGGTAGCTCACCTGGACACCAGAATGAAAAGGAGCCACTGATTGTGACAATGAGGGCAGAGAGGATGAAGGAGGGAAAGGGAAACTTTTCTGAAAAAGAGAAATACCTTAATTTCTAACACATATTTAAGTAAGTTTTTTCTGGAAGAATTTGTTTGGAATGTGTCATTATATGGAAGTTAGACAAAAACAATAAACACTACAGACAAAAAGAAAATAGAACGTTTTCAAAATGGGTGCTACAGAAGAATGCTAAGAGACATGTGGGTTGTTTGGATAATTACGGAAGAGGTACCAAATCAAAATGGAGAGAAAATAATTGTGGCACACCTGAAAAAAGATCAGATGAGTGGTACACATCTGGAGGCATCAAAGAATCATCAGTTTGGTAACGGACGGTAAGTATGGGGGACAGAAATTGCAGAGGGAGACCGAGGCTCAAACACAGCAAGCAGGTTCAAGTGATGAAGGTTGCAGTCATTAAGCAGCTTAGACATGACGTGTTTGGGGAGAGCTGTATGTAACCAGTTTGTTGGTGATGTTCAGTATGTAATGGAACAGCTCAATAGTATCAGTGAAGTATGTGATAGACTCCTAATTTCCTTTATGGTACAACAAGATATCTTCCACAATTTTTTTGGATTACAACATTAAAAAATTAGTGTAACATTCACACACAAACTAACAAAAATTTATATAAGGAAAAATATTTTCACACAAATAATGTAATTTTAAAACTGTCATGCATATTTTGTGCATTCATGTAACTAGAAACATTCTCCCCCTCCTCCTCCTCACCATCACCACAATTACTACTACTGTTGGCATTAATATTGGATACTGAACTGGCTCTGAGCACTATGGGACTTAACATCTATGGTCATCAGTCCCCTAGAACTTACAACTACTTAAACCTAACTAACCTAAGGACAGCACACAACACCCAGCCACCACGAGGCAGAGAAAATCCCTGACCCCGCCGGGAATCGAACCCGGGAACCCGGGTGTGGGAAGCGAGAACGCTACCGCACGACCACGAGATGCGGGCTGATACTGAACTACAAAAATTAAAAATTAATTATAAATGAAATATGCAAGAAGTTGCTTATATTTACGATGTGATTGATACTTACAGCAAGCAATATCTTTGGATGTTTTGGACCCACTGACCCTTGGCGAGCAGCACCAGTTACAGTCTGACATGTTTTGGAAGTAAGTTTCCGTGTAGCATAAAGGCAAGGTGCATTGTGTTGTACAGGATGCGACAATTCAGATAGGGATTGTGAGGGTAAGATTAGAATAATTACTGCATGAACAGAGGCATTTAAAAATCATTCTTCTTGCAGTCCGTACGTGAATGCAATGGGAAGAAATCCTAATAACTGGTACAGTGGGACATACCATCTGTTACGCACTTCAGAGTGATGTGTATGGTAGAAATATAGATGTAAATTATCAGTAAAGATTGAATGAAATGTGGAGAAAAGAAGTAACCTGCCTGTTACAGATCCTTTAATATAGTACACACAACGAAATTTGAACCCTAAAATCTCTTCCGCATCTGTAGATGCCTTGTGCAAGCCACAACAAACCCTGATAATGAATTAACACTGAATGGCAGATAAAACAAAATCATTTATTTCAACACTGACAGAAAAACAGGTCTCATGCCGTCTCTTGTATGTACTTCTGAGAACACTGAGGGGTAATGGTACAAACAGATCACTGTAGGAGTTTGTCAGGCTTGCTATGTCTCATCTGCTTTACTTCAGTTATTTCATCACAGTGCCAATAACAATAGATAAGTGAGTTCACTACCGGTATACCTCGGCATCCCAGTTCTACACACCAGACCTCTCTAGCAGAGTCTCTGGCGAGGCAGCAGGACGAGGAGTACGTACCGGCTCGTTGGCGTGGGGCAGGAACATGCCGAGCGAGAAGAAGCCGAGCACGGGTCCGCCGACGGCGCCGAATATCGTGAGGCTGGCCTGCAGCACGCCACCGAGGAACTGCGCCATGAAAGCCAGTCCCAGAAACAGCAGTCCGAACACCAGTGCCAGCAGCTTCCCCACAAGCGGCGACCGCGACTCCCCCAGGGGGTGGCCCCGGTACCGCACGTACAGTGGCTGCCGAACACCGCAAAACTGCGTCACCGTTTCGTCACGAACGGCAATCGCACAGCTGGCTAGCGACCACGTACGCAGAGCCCCTGCACTAACACGGGAACCGATACCTGTCTCCGCAATGTTCCGGCGGTGGTCTCTCGGCAGTCTGCTCACGGTATCGTGACAGTAATCCGTATTTACACCGATAGGCCAAAATTGTGAGGCCGCTGCCTATTGCCAGATTCAGTGCAGCCTGGTGCACTGTAGGTATCTGATGTGAGAACAAGTCGCTACGAGCACTGTGGAAACTGCACAGCTCATTGGATTTTGCCGTACTACCGTCATTAGCATCTACGGACAGTGGTCGAAGGGTGGTGGAATCTAAAGTCAGTGACAAGGTGTTTAATGTCTGTGCCAGTTAACAGAGTGTGGAGGTCGGTGGCTTGCCTACTCTGTGAAGAAGCACGGATGGCAGTCTCAGCGATATCTGAACGAATCCACCATAAGCGGCGAGAACTAGCGGAAACTAGCAGTAAGCTCTTACATCTCCATTTATACATCAGTAACATAATGCAGTGTTATGACCGGAAGGTGGACTGTCTATGGTTCAGGACCATGGACCTCAGTGCAGAAATGGCAACTAATAGGCAAAAGAGGAAATTCGATGGCCTACAGAAAGGCAGAGGTGAAACATCAGTCGCTGGCAACTCTCGAACTGTGATTAACACGTCTGGGAGAGAATTAACAAAAGAGGAACATTCAGTTCTGTCGAAAGGAGGCAACTTTCCAGTCACGCCACTAAAGGTTCCTACGGAGGACATTATAGCGAATGTGGAGGCAGGGATCCGTTTGTTACCATCGCACTCCGCGGATGAAATCGGGACTGAAACAGCCAGAATATTACGCCAAGCGAAACCATCTACCAGCAATTTGTCTCAATCGGAAAGGAGGGCACTGAGGGAGATCAATGCGCGTAAGAGCATTATTGTACTTGCAGCTGATAAAGGAAATGCTACTGTTTTGCTGAACACCGAAGATTATCACAAGAAGATTAGTGACCTTTTGGATCCCACTATGTACAAAAAGCTTCAGAAGGATCCTACAACCAAAATATTGAGAAATACCAATCAACTGGTGAAACAATCTTCTCTTTCTTTGGATGATAAAAAACAACTCTGCAAAACGAAGCTTATCCATAAAGACTTTTTGGACTCCCAAAGGTGCATAAACCACAGGTCCCGTTGAGACCAATTGTGAGTGCCATAGGATCTCCGACACAAGAGGTGGCCAGATATCTCACCTGCTTGCTGCAACCACACATCGGCAGAACGGACAGTTACATTAACAACTCGGCGCATTTTATTGAAAAACTGAGGGAGATTAACATCAGCCCAAGTGATATTCTTGTGAGCTTCGATGTAGTGCTTACCATTGTGCCTGTAAACGAAGCTATTTCATATATAGCAGATATTTTTATGACTGACATAGTGGCTTTATTTAAACACTGCCTGACGACAACTTATTTCCAGTATAACTAGTTTTACGAACAGATCGACAGGGTGGCTGTGGGAAGCCCTCCCAGCCCAGCTGTTGCCAATTTATTTATGGAGATCTTCGAACAGCCAACGCTGCAGACTGCCAGTAAAAAGCGCGCTAAATGGTACCGCTATGTTGACACATTTGTAGTGTGGACTCATGGTGAAGAAGAGTTGGATGTCTTCTTGGTGCACCTGAACAACATTAATCCGAAGATACAGTTTACGATGGAGAAAAAGAGCAATGGTCAACTCAATTTCATGGATGTGTCGGTAATTAAACGGGTGGATGGGACGCTGGGCCACAAGGTATATAGAAAGAACACTCACACGGATTGATACCTTCACAAGGAATCTAACCATCATCCTAGGCAAAAAAGAGGTGTCATTAAAACCTTGGTGGCCAGAGCCAACAAAATCAGCTATGTCCAGAGCAACAATGGTCACCTACTGGAAAAGTTTTCCTACCATTTATTAATAAGGTTACGGACCGTGTCGGGAAAGTTCTGGCCAAGTATGGGATCGAAACAATCTTCAGACCCACCAAGAAGATTAAGGAATATTTAAGAACTGCAAAAGACGCCCGACATCCCCTAGCAACACCTGGGGTATACAAAATTCCATGCAGTTGCGGACAAGTATATATTGGAACAACGAAAAGAAGTGTAAATACACGCTTAGCTGAACATAAAAGAAACTGTTGCTTAGGACACATCAAAAAATCGGCCGTAGCTGAGCATGTTTTTCGAGATGGGAATCATGAAATTAAATTTAATGAGACAAGTGTTCTAGCACGAACATCCCATTATCATGCGCGCTACTACTTATAATGATTATAATGTGAAAGTATGATTAATGAAGCATCAAATGTATGTAAACGTGTCAAATGAGTTAGAAGAGAGATTGCATAATCAATGAAAAAGATATTTATTTATTCAGGTCTAACATTAAAAACCTCTAAAATGACAGGCATCATCAATTTAATTACAGCTACCATGCTCTTAAGCAGAGAGAATGATAAAATATTTTGTACATTTTTAGTTTAGTCAGCACAATAGACACACATTCATACTTGTTTACTTTTGCAGAATTATGTTATGCTTTTCCTTTTTAACAAGAAGAAACAAGAAAGCTTGTACTTATTGGCTCCGTTCTCACCTGATAGAAGCATGTAATGGATTTATCATCATTCTCACATCCCCAGCTGGACCTGTAAGAGCTTTGGCAACTATCTACTTATCATATTTCTTTTTGTTTCGCATTTGTTGTGTGGATCACTTGGCTTCCAGAAGCATATATGATACATATAGTGCTGTATCACCAACATTACTTGGTTTTTTTTTTCCAGACCACTCCATCACTCACTCCAATTCAACCAGTGGAACAAGTGTGAGTGTAAGTAACTGTGAACCAAATGTAATCAAAGGCTGTTCACTTACGTACCATTTACAAAAGACAGAACATTTCTTGGCAGATGCTCATTCTCCTGTATCTTCTCCTGTGCAAACCAGGCTCCAGACAACAAAAATGATCTACAATTCAAAACAAATAAGAAAGTAGGCCCATCCAGTTAATGCATTTAAAAACAAACAAACAAACAAACAAACAAACAAACAAACAAACAAACACACACACACACACACACACACACACACACACACACACACACACACACCTGCAACAGGTAGAATGGCCATAAGAGTGCATTACTGTTTTTTATGTTTTGTGTTGTTACCAGGTCTGGTACAACATAAAAAAGGCATGAACAGATTAGGACATTAAGTGGTCACTGTGAAGGAGACAGAGAAGCTGCATAATCATGTGAGAAGCGTTATCAGCACCTGCAGAGGCCTCATATTGAGTTTCCATTTGGGCAGATTTTCTAATTATGCAATATCCAAATTAAATTTTTGAAAACAGCTACAAGTCACACTTTTTTTGTTGTATTGACTGGTTTCACTCTTCAGATTAACAAGAGCATCATCAGAATATACACTGTAAAAGATAAAAATTGAGGCAATACAGGAAACTTACACTGACATCACATGAAGTACATATTCTCCTTCCAGTATGGTGATTTACATTTAAAGTTGGCTGACAGGCCTAAAGATTAATGTGGCTCTACTATAGTACTTAAACTTGTGTTTAAAGTGTGTTTAAAGTACAGCAGTAAACAATGACATAGATATGACAGCACGAGAGGAACATACAAGTAAATCTGTAAAAATCAAAATATCTTTCAAAATACATTATAAAAATACATATTTAAAATATCCATTCAAAAATGCACTCAAAACTACTGTTTTTAAAGATATTTCTAATAGGATGATATGGCAAGTAATATATGTTTCCAGAATGAGATTTTCACTCTGCAGCGGAGTGTGCGCTGATATGAAACTTCCTGGCAGAGTAAAACTGTATGCCGGACTGAGACTCGAACTCAGGATCTTTGCCTTTCGTGGGCAAGTGCTCTACCAAGCTCTACCACCTGGGCTACCCAAGCACGACTCACGCCCCATCCTCAAAGCTTTATTTCTGCCAGTACGTCATCTCCTAACTTCCAAACTGTATATTAAATCATATACACACATCAAAACAAGCTTTGCATCACCCCGGTTCCCAGAACTCCTGAAGACAGATATTGTCTGTGGATATTGTAATATTGTATCACAGACACAGTCCCTTTGACTGTTCAGAGCTCCACTAAACGTGCCTAAAGATGTAAACAACCATGCATGAGCAGCACCTGTAATCTCCCCACGGAAAATTACCCTCTACCACGCAATAATTAATAATGGTCAACCAAATCATCCACATGTATTTACGTTTGAAAAGTATCTGATCAGATTTTCTAGTAATATATGCGCCGACAGCTCGTCGACGCCAAGGTATTTTTCTAGTACGTTTATTCTTTGGAACAACAGAGGTACAGAAATGTATGCTCCATGGTTATTATAGAGAGAGAAGGGAAGAGCTTCGGAAGTATCGGTTGGAAGATTGTCGGATTGCTAAAAGAGATTTTTTTTTTACTCTTCTTCGCTCTAAAGCGAGTTAGGAAAGTTTGTGCCACTAGCGTGATAGGTAAAGAGAAAGAAAAACCTGTAAAAGCAAATTACATGAGACTTGGAACCAACAGAAAACGGAACATGTACGGAAATGGATTCAATATACATTTGCCTCAGAAATAAGGTTTGTGACCATTTTATTCGAGAGTGAATGACGAATGAGTTCCCTGTCTGAATCATTGAAGATTGTCTGGGCCCTGTAATTAATTGGGAAGTTTCAGCTGTGACGAAGAGAGCCTGCAATCTCTGAGTTTTTATAAATCGTCCAAAAAGGCTTCGTCCACATCTGAAATTTTAGATCTGTCGTAAACTGAACGAATTGTTCAAACGATCGATTTTTCCCAACTGAATGCAGCGCTTAATAATAATAACAAATGCAAAGATCTTTTCTAGCAAGCCAGCCGCTGAATATTAAGACGAAGGGCTCCACCAGAGATTCTACTAGGCTGATTTCACGTAATTAATATATTTAAACTGTACACAGATAAAGGACAGGTAGAGAGAGAGAGAGAGAGAGAGAGAGAGAGAGAGAGAGAGAGAGAGAGAGAGCGAATGGAATTCGAGAATTTACTCAGAATCCTCCATTAGCATAATTGTTTGTCTGTCTTTTCACAGATCAGCCTAATTAGAAAACACGAAGCCCTGACTTTATTGTACCGATTTATGTGTGAGAGTGAAAGAGCGATAAAGGCGACAGATACACTTCTGTACAGACAAAACATTACACCAAGTTAGCGGCAAGCTGAATTCACATAGACTTTCATCATTTACAAAGTAGTGAGAATTTATTATACACCTATTAGATGGACGGGACTGACAACCAATCAGTTCCAGTGATTCCACCACGAAGGAGGTACACGGCTCATGTTGTCTATAGTTCAACCATGCCTAGACAGTTAATACTGCAGTTTGATCATGTCTGCATTGTAACTTTGTGCCAAGAACGCTCTCAACAAAGGAAGTGTCCAGGCGTCTCAGTGTGAACCAAAGCGATGTTGTTCGGACAGGGAGAAGATACAGAGAGACAGAAACTGTTGATGACATGCCTCAATCAGGCCGTAATACTGCTGCAGTGGATGACTGCTACCTATCGACTATGGCTCAGAGGAACTCTGTCAGCAATGCCACGATGTTGAATAATGCTTTTTGTGCAACCACAGGATGTCATGACTCAACTCAAACTGTGCCCAATAGGCTGCACGGTCTGTAACTTCCCTCCCAACGTCCGTGGCAAGATCCAGCTGTGCAACCACGACACCGTGCAGTGTGGTACAGTTGGGCCCCTACAACAGGCCGAATAGATCACATCAGTGTATCAAGCGTTCATGACTATGACATCATGAGTGAACTGCTTAATCTTCTTCAACTCTTGCAATCATACTCTTAATACATAGTACATGGAACAGAAAATACATTGGATTAATTAATCATCATCATCATTTAAGACTGATTATACCTTTCAGCATTCAGTCTGGAGCATAGCCCCCCTTATAAAACTCCTCCATGAGCCCCTATTCAGTGCTAACATTGGTGTCACTTCTGATGTTAAACCTATTACTTCAAAATCATTCTTAACCGAATCCAGGTACCTTCTCCTTGGTCTGCCCCGACTCCTCCTACCCTCTACTGCTGAATCCACGAGTCTCTTGGGTAACCTTGCTTCTCCCATGCGTGTAACATGACCCGACCATCTAAGCCTGTTCGCCCTGACTGCTACATCTATAGAGTTCATTCCCAGTTTTTCTTTGATTTCCTCATTGTGGACACCCTCCTGCCATTGTTCCCATCTACTAGTACCTGCAATCATCCTAGCTACTTTCCTATCCGTAACCTCAACCTTGTTGATAAGGTAATCTGAACCCACCGAGCTTTCGCTTCCATACAACAAAGTTGGTCGGAAGATTGAACGGTGCACAGATAACTTACTCTTGGTACTGACTTCCTTCTTGCAGAAGAGTGTAGATCGTAGCTGAGGGCTCACTGCATTAGCTTTGCTACACCTCGCTTCCAGTTCTTTCACTATGTTGCCATCCTGTGAGAATATGCATCCTAAGTACTTGAAACCGTCCACCTGTTCTAACTCTATTCCTCCTATTTGGCACTCAATCCATTTATATTTCTTTCCCACTGCCATTACTTTTGTTTTGGAGATGCTAATCTTCATACCATAGTCCTTACATTTCTGATCTAGCTCTGAAATATTACTTTGCAAACTTTCAATCTAATCTGCTATCACAACTAAGTCATCCGCATATGCGAGACTGCTTATTTTGTGTTCACATATCTTAATCTCACCCAGCCAGTCTATTGTTTTCAACATATGATCCATAAATAATATGAACAACAGTGGAGACAGGTTGCAGCCTTGTCTTACCCCTGAAACTACTCTGAACCATGAACTCAATTTACCGTCAACTCTAACTGCTGCCTGATTATCCATGTAAAGACCTTTAATTGCTTGCAAAAGTTTGCCTCCTATTCCATAATCTTGTAGAACAGACAATAACTTCCTCCTAGGAACCCGGTCATATGCCTTTTCTAGATCGATAAAGCACAGATACAATTCCCTGTTCCACTCATAACACTTCTCCATTATTTGCCGTAAGCTAAAGATCTGGTCCTGACAACCTCTAAGAGGCCTAAACCCACACTGATTTTCATCCAATTGGTCCTCAACTAATACTCGCACTTTCCTTTCAACAATACCTGAGAAGATTTTACCCACAACGCTGATTAAAGAGATACCTCTATAGTTGTTACAATCTTTTCTGTTTCTATGTTTAAAGATTGGTGTGATTACCGCTTTTGTCCAGTCTGATGGAACCTGTCCCGACTCCCAGGCCATTTCAGTTATCCTGTGTAGCCATTTAAGACCTGACATTCCACTGTATTTGATGAGTTCCGACTTAATTTCATCCACCCCACCCGCTTTATTGCACTGCAATCTATTGACTATTTTTTCCACTTCCTCAAATGTGATCCTATTTCCATCATCATTCCTATCCCATTCTACCACGAAATCTGAAACATTACTGATCGCATTTTCACCTACATTGAGCAACTCTTCAAAATATTCCCTCCATCTGCCCAAGGTATCCACAGGATTCACCAGCAGTTGTCCTGACCTGTCCAAAATACTTGTCATTTCCTTCTTACTTCCCTTTCGAAGACTGCTAATTACATTCCAGAATGGTTTTCCAGCAGCTTGACCCATAGTCTCCAACCTGTTTCCAAAGTCTTCCCAAGATTTCTTCTTGGATGCTGCAATTATCTGTTTGGCTTTGTTTCTTTCTTCAACATAACTTTCTCTGTCTACTTGAGTTCTAGCCACTTCTAGTACTTGTAATGGTACTTTGACTACCGCGCCTCCGCCAATACAAAGATATAATTTACGATCGCGCACGCAGAAGAGCGCTGCGCCAGCGACCGATTTTTATAAATAATTTTGTTCGTCTTTTTACTTTTTGCGTAGGTTTTCGTTTTTAACAACTAATTGATGACACTCTCTCTTGTCTTCATACGAAACACATGTATTTTTCGGCGATGTGTTGAATGTGCTTTTGGGTGGAAATTAAAATTATATTACAAAGCGAGGTTGTTTCAATAGTGATTCGAGGTGGTTATCGCCAAATTTGTAAATTGATCACGACAGTGACAACTTGAAGTTTTCAACAGACGGAGAAAAGTGAAAGACGGGTCGTCCTACAAGAGAAATTAGGAGGACAGCCATGAAGACTATATTGTAATTAATACTGCGTATCTAACAAGATTATAAGGTAAATTTCAATTAGTTTCTGATGCTATTTCCGTACAGTCGCTATTTGTAGTGTTGCCGACCAGATCTGCCATGCACGGTCAAATTACAGCACGATCTCAATCAATAATACGAAGTCCGCCTTATCCGTAACTGAACCACCAAAATTCAAAACCCAATCAGATTTTCTATTTTATATTTTTCACGGCAGAACCCTGAGAAAAAGGAAACACTACCATTGGCGTCCTGGTGACAGGACTTACAATCTCCGGATTTGATACAGGTGCAATTATTATAGATTTTGGACATTTGATCTCATTTTAGCCACTTTATAGCATCAGAAAATGAATTTGGACTAAGTCTCATTCATTTCAATTGTAATGTTACGTGCATGAAATTTACAACAATATTGTTTTCCCTGTTATTAATTCGTGTTAATTTTCATTTTCATGCTGAGGAAATTAATTTGGTAAAAAAAAAATAAAAAAATAAAAAAAAGGAAAAAGGATAATGATCCATAAAATAATTTGCACGGACGCGAAAGAGAAATTTTGGTTTGAAAACTGTATATTTGACTACTTCCTTTATTCCGATCCATTTATTTCGCAATTATTTTTTCAAATTGTAGTTAAAATTGATTTACTATTATTGCAAATGATAAGTAAAGAGCATATTCACAGTCATTTATTTGTGAGAGGGAAATTTCAGTACCAGTTTAATAATTCAATTTCTAATTAAAAATCATATCGAAATATCCATTTCCATAAGAGAAATTTCAGATTTCAACATATCATATTTTAAATTTTTTTTTTTTTTTTGTGCCATTGGAAAATTTTATTTGCAATTAATTACGAAAACCGCAAGATGGACGCTAGACGCATAGAAATTGTTTCCGCAGACAAGCTTAGTGAAAGTGACACATTGCAAAACATGTCCGACAGTCAAATGAATATTGAACTTAATTGAGGATGTTCAAGACATAATTTTACCGGATCGATTAAGACAACAACCCCTATATTTAAACAGATATACAGGCGAATGGAGAGTGAGTACTACGCGACAAAACGTGACACTGACAACATCAACTTCAGAACCAGACATCAATCAGACACGAAAAAATGACGAAACTAAGACACAGGACTCTGACATGCTCAACCAGATTCTGAAGTTACTTGGTGACCAAAACAGAAAATTTGCCAAAAATTTGACACTTTAGACGAGAAAAATGACAATTTAAAACGTGACATTGGGAAATTTGACACTAAATTCGATGAACTGACACGGGACATAAAACAAAATTTTGAAAAACAATCGAGACAATTTGCCGACTTGACAGAAACTACCAGTAGTCTTAAAAGGAGATTTACTGACTTATCAGACAAGAAAAGGTATTTGTGGAATTCAGTGACGAGACAAAAACTGACTTACAGCGATGTAATGAGAAATTGTTAACAGTAGTTTTTGAACAACAGAAAACCAGTACCCAAGTTGACGAATTACGACAGTCACACAATTCCGTAAAAACAAACCAAGAACACTTAGACCTGACGATTACAGACCTTTCAGACAGATTAAATGATGTAACATTAGAGCAGAAATCCTTACAGGAAAAGTTAGAAAAACTTGAAGACAGAGCAGATGTAGCATCTCTGAAGAATGACAGAACTCTAGCAGAGAAACTTGTACATGAATGCAAAGTATGTGATGATTATTTAGATGAGAAGTTTGAGACAATGACACACATCATTTTAGATAAGGCAAAGGAACAAGTAAAGGGAGAAACAGATAATATTCAGAAAGAGGTACGTAAACTTAAAGAAAATGTAATACCAAGTTTGTCAGTGATACCAAAACCCATAACAGGCAACCAAAACACAAATGAGAATCCGAATAATGCTAGACCCAGCACACAGCCAAAAATAGAATTACCAATGAGTGATACAAATCCCAATGAACCATTTTCAATGCTACCACAAGATCAAAATTGCTATCAGACATCACCACATACTATGCACAGTTTGACACAAAATGCAGGACCCATAATACCATCGGGAGTAGCTGATGAAACATTAGTACGACATGGATACTTTCAGACATTTTCATGTGATGAGAAAGACAAAGTGCATCCGATTGTTTTCATCCACTCTTTTGATGGTATTTTCCCGAGACATTGGTTAGAAGCCGATAAAATTCGATACGTTACAAATTTGTTATGTGGAAGAGCAGCTAAGTGGGGAGCAGCAATGAAAAGACGATGTTCAACATTTGAACAGTTTGAACAAGCATTTCTTGAGGAATCCTGGTCGATCACAGAACAGCAAAGTTTAAAATGAGAAGTGTACAATCCAGAAATTTACAACCCGAAGGAAGAGACTTTACGTCAATACTCTGAACGCTACCTAAACAAAACATTATATTGGACAAAACCAGCAGATTTACCAGACGTAATTAGAACACTTAAAAGGCACTTACCATTTCCTTATCGTGATAAATTAATAGGAGTGTCCGAGGACAACATAAAGAATTTTTTCAGTTATGTTGATGAGATAGATGTTGTTTACAGAGATGAGATCAGGAATTTCAATCAATTGTATCCGATCCATCCAAGCAATTCGCGTACGCACAACAGAAATGACAGAGGCTATTGGAATCCACCTCCGACACCACAACAAAACACTCAAAGAAACAATTCACACTACACTGGGGCAAATCCATTCAATATTAGGAGAAACAACTCGCAGCATTGGCAAGGAAACAGTAATTATTACTATAATGGTTATCCTAACAGTAATTACAATCAGAACAATAACAGTTACATTCAAAATAACAACAACAGAAGAAGGAACCGAAATCATAGAGATCAAAGAAGAGAGGATAACAGGTACCATCCAGGATATTTTCAGAGAAACAACGTACAACAACATCCAAACATGTATTGCAGGAATAACAGTAATGACAATACCAGTTACAGTCATGGACGAAATAATGTATGGGGAAATCACAATGGACCACCGCCACGACACATGCAACCCTCAATTCCTACCTAACGGAACTCCCAATGCGACGCGAGTTAATGTCAACAACCAAACAGCTGATACTTGGGTGACGCGCGACAGAAATGTAAATATTATTGAGTTGGGCAATGAACCCAACCCGCAGCAACAACCGAATTTACCAGAAAACGAACGACGACCGAGCTAAGCGCTCGAGTTACGGTTGATAGGGAGCAGAGTGCAACGGAACCGACGATTTGTTTTCTCCGATATGATGACAGTAAGAAAATAGAAAAAGAATTATATCAGGATGTAGATTTTAATAGTACCAGTAAAGCAAAGAAGATTATACAGGCTATAACACGAGTTACGATTGGTAGTTATGAAGTGGAAGTAATGTTAGATACAGGAGCAGCAGCAAGTGTCATTTCAATGTCCTTATGTAATGAACTAAAACAAATAATGAACATACAAACATTGCCAGTACAGAATTGACACATTATAAGTGCCACCGGTAACAAATCGAAGAATGTGAAATTTCAAGCGCTAATTAACTTCACATTTTCAAATATACCACTCAATTACAATTTTCTGGTAGTAGACAAATTAGTTATGCATTGCATATTAGGAATTGACTTTTTGAATGAATATCAAGCAATCATAGTAAACAAGGTAAGTTTGAACAGTTACATTTTGTGAATCCACCAGCAACAAACATATGTGATTGAACTTTTAATGAAGCTGTAGCTCAGGAATTATACCTAATGATTTATATGAAAAATGCACAGAATCTGAATATCTGACAAAGGAACAACAACTTGAATTACTAGAAGTTTTGCAGCAATTTGCTGAGGTATTTGTGGAGAAACCTGGAATTATTAGAAGCTATACTTATGAGATGGATGTTAAACCACACAAAACATACTGTAGAACATATTATAATATTCCTTGGTCAAAGAAACCCACAGTTTTGAAAGAGATTGAAAAAATGCAAGCTTGGGGTATCATTGAAAGGTCACATTCACCATATTGCAGTCCGATCCTCGCAGTTAATAAAGAGGATGGTAGTGTAAGGTTAGTGCTGGATGCACGAGAAATTATGTTGTTGTTGTTGTTGTGGTCTTCAGTCCTGAGACTGGTTTGATGCAGCTCTCCATGCTACTCTATCCTGTGCAAGCTTTTTCATCTCCCAGTACCTACTGCAACCTACATCCTTCTGAATCTGCTTAGTGTATTCGTCTCTTGGTCTCCCTCTACGATTTTTACCCTCCACGCTGCCCTCCAATACTAAATTGGTGATCCCTTGATGCCTCAGAACATGTCCTACCAACCGATCCCTTCTTCTGGTCAAGTTGTGCCACAAACTTCTCTTCTCCCCAATCCTATTCAATACTTCCTCATTAGTTATGTGATCTACCCATCTAATCTTCAGCATTCTTCTGTAGCACCACATTTCGAAAGCTTCTATTCTCTTCTTGTCCAAACTATTTATCGTCCATGTTTCACTTCCATACATGGCTACACTCCATACGAATACTTTCAGAAATGACTTCCTGACACTTAAATCAATACTGGATGTTAACAAATTTCTCTTCTTCAGAAACGCTTTCCTTGCCATTGCCAGCCTACATTTTATATCCTCTCTACTTCGACCATCATCAGTTATTTTGCTCCCCAAATAGCAAAACTCCTTTACTACTTTAAGTGCCTCATTTCCTAATCTAATTCCCTCCGCATCACCCGACTTAATTAGACTACATTCCATTATCCTTGTTTTGCTTTTGTTGATGTTCATCTTATATCCTCCTTTCAAGACACTGTCCATTCCATTCAACTGCTCTTCCAAGTCCTTTGCTGTCTCGAACAGAATTACAATGTCATCGGCGAACCTCAAAGTTTTTATTTCTTCTCCATGAATTTTAATACCTACTCCGAATTTTTCTTTTGTTTCCTTTACTGCTTGCTCAATATACAGATTGAACAACATCGGGGAGAGGCTACAACCCTGTCTTACTCCCTTCCCAACCACTGCTTCCCTTTCATGTCCCTCGACTCTTATAACTGCCATCTGGTTTCTGTAAAAATTGTAAATAGCCTTTCGCTCCCTGTATTTTACCCCTGCCACCTTTAGAATTTGAAAGAGAGTATTCCAGTCAACATTGTCAAAAGCTTTCTCTAAGTCTACAAATGCTAGAAACGTAGGTTTGCCTTTCCTTAATCTTTCTTCTAAGATAAGTCGTAAGGTCAGTATTGCCTCACGTGTTCCAGTGTTTCTACGGAATCCAAACTGATCTTCCCCGAGGTTCGCTTCTACTAGGTTTTCCATTCGTCTGTAAAGAATTCGTGTTAGTATTTTGCAGCTGTGACTTATTAAGCTGATAGTTCGGTAATTTTCACATCTGTCAACACCTGCTTTCTTTGGGATTGGAATTATTATATTCTTCTTGAAGTCTGAGGGTATTTCGCCTGTTTCATACATCTTGCTCACCAGATGGTAGAGTTTTGTCAGGACTGGCTCTCGCACGGCCGTCAGTAGTTCCAATGGAATATTGTCTACTCCGGGGGCCTTGTTTCGACTCAGGTCTTTCAGTGCTCTGTCAAACTCTTCACGCAGTATCATATCTCCCATTTCATCTTCATCTACATCCTCTTCCATTTCCATAATATTGTCCTCATGTACATCTCCCTTGTATAGACCCTCTATATACTCCTTCCACCTTTCTGCTTTCCCTTCTTTGCTTAGAACTGGGTTTCCATCTGAGCTCTTGATATTCATACAAGTCGTTCTCTTATCTCCAAAGGTCTCTTTAATTTTCCTGTAGGCGGTATCTATCTTACCCCTAGTGAGATAGGCCTCTACATCCTTACATTTGTCCTATAGCCATCCCTGCTTAGCCATTTTGCACTTCCTGTCGATCTCATTTTTGAGACGTTTGTATTCCTTTTTGCCTGTTTCACTTACTGCATTTTTATATTTTCTCCTTTCATCAATTAAATTCAATATTTCTTCTGTTACCCAAGGATTTCTACTAGCCCTTGTCTTTTTACCTACTTGATCCTCTGCTGCCTTCACTACTTCATCCCTCAGAGCTACCCATTCTTCTTCTACTGTATTTATTTCCCCCATTCCTGTCAATTGCTCCCTTATGCTCTCCCTGAATCTCTGTACAACCTCTGGTTCTTTTAGTTTATCCAGGTCCCATCTCCTTAAATTCCCACCTTTTTGCAGTTTCTTCAGTTTTAATCTACAGGTCATAACCAATAGATTGTGGTCAGAGTCCACATCTGCCCCTGGAAATGTCTTACAATTTAAAACCTGGTTCCTAAATCTCTGTCTTACCATTATATAATCTATCTGAAACCTTTTAGTATCTCCAGGGTTCTTCCATGTATACAACCTTCTTTCATGATTCTTAAACCAAGTGTTAGTTATGATTATGTTGTGCTCTATGCAAAATTTGACCAGGCAGCTTCCTCTTTCATTTCTGTCCCCCAATCCATATTCACCTACTATGTTTCCTTCTCTCCCTTTTCATACACTCGAATTCCAGTCACCCATGACTATTAAATTTTCGTCTCCCTTCACAATCTTAATAATTTCTTTTATTTCATCATACATTTATTCAATTTCTTCGTCATCTGCAGAGCTAGTTGGCATATAAACTTGTACTACTGTAGTAGGCGTGGGCTTCGTATCTATCTTGGCCACAATAATGCGTTCACTATGCTGTTTGTAGTAGCTTACCCGCATTCCTATTTTCCTATTCATTATTAAACCTACTCCTGCATTACCCCTATTTGATTTTGTGTTTATAGCCCTGTAGTCACCTGACCAGAAGTCTTGTTCCTCCTGCCACCGAACTTCACTAATTCCCACTATATCTAACTTCAACCTATCCATTTCCCTTTTTAAATTTTCTAACCTACCTGCCCGATTAAGGGATCTGACATTCCACGCTCCGATCCGTAGAACGCCAGTTTTCTTTCTCCTGATAACGACATCCTCTTGAGTAGTCCCCGCCCAGAGATCCGAATGGGGGACTATTTTACCTCCGGAATATTTTACCCAAGAGGACGCCATCATCATGTAATCATACAGTAAAGCTGCATGCCCTCGGGAAAAATTACGGCTGTAGTTTCCCCTTGCTTTCAGCCGTTCGCAGTACCAGCACAGCAAGGCCGTTTTGGTTATTGTTACAAGGCCAGATCAGTCAATCATCCAGACTGTTGCCCTTGCAACTACTGAAAAGGCTGCTGCCCCTCTTCAGGAACCACACGTTTGTCTGGCCTCTCAACAGATACCCCTCCGTTGTGGTTGCACCTACGGTACGGCTATCTGTATCGCTGAGGCACGCAAGCCTCCCCACCAACGGCAAGGTCCATGGTTCATTAACAAAGTTATAATCCCAATCAACACACAACCGACAAATTTGGAAGAACAACTTTTAAAATTTCATAATGTACAGTATTTAACCAATATCGACCTCCGCTCATCGTTTTGGCAGGTGAACCTCCATAAAAACAGTCGTAAATACACTGCATTTCTATGTGAGGGACGTAGTTATCAATTTTGTTTTCTACCCTTTGGTCTACGAGTGAGTGCTGGAGTATTTATTGAAGCCTTAGATGCTGTTCTTGGACCACAATTGTTATCGCAAATCACAGTTTATGTTGACGACATTGTCATTGCCACCACTACTTGGGAAGAACATGTTAATCTTTTGAAGCAACTTCTGACTAAATTTTCTGACGCAGTTGTCACTATCAATATATCAAAGACGAAATTAGGGAGGAGAGAAATCAAATTCCTTGGTCACATCATATCAACTGAAGGCATTTATCAAGACTCAAGAAAAATTGATGCAATAAAGAATTTTCCATCCCCACAGAATCGTAAACAACTCAAAAGCCTTTCTTGGTCTATCTTCATTCTTTAGGAAATTTGTACCCTACCACCTTCTTAACAGTCCACATTTTCTATCTTTACTCAAAAGAAATAATATTTGGAAATAGACAGAGTTCAGAAGAACCTTTTGGGAACTGTTTACAGCTTCATTACTGTGTCATTAGACGTTTGATTCTCTTTCTGTATTAGTCTTTTGTTATATTCACATTTGTTGTTTATTAATACTGTTAATAATAGTAGTTACTTCCCTTGTAGAGTAAGTTTGTGATTATTGTAGTCAGGTTTTTAGCATCTTCTTATTGTAGTAGCGGAACTTAGAAAAAGTAAAATTTTACCATGAGTGAGAAGTGTGGGCTTTGCCATAGGTTCGGAAGTAGTGGATTGCGGTGTGAGACTTGTTCGAATTATTTTCACTGGAGGGAATGCAGTGGGGAAGCCAGTGGGCATTCTGGCGAGATTCTCTCCTGGAACTGCAGGTTATGTAGTAAGAGTAAATTGATAGAGGAACAGGAGCGTAAGATCTGTGCCCTTCAGGCGCAGTTGAAAAATGCACAGGAGCAGCTAGATAGGATGAGGAGGGAGAAGGGGTTTGGGGAATGGGAGCTGGCTGTTGGCAAGAGATCTGCTAGGAGAAGAAGATTTTCAGATAGTTTTACTATTGGTGTTTACAATAGATATGACCAACTGTCAGAGTCTAGTGGAGAGGAATCTCTAGTAGCTGTAGATGTAGGAAGCATGCAGCAGACCTCAGTAGTTACTGTGCCTAGAACAGTTGCAAAGTCGAAGAGGAAGAAGAAGGTTCTGCTGTTAGGTAGTTCTCATGGCAGAGGTGTAGGCCAGCAGTTGCAGGAAGTGCTGGGGGGTGAGTACCAGGTCACCAGCATTGTGAAGCCTAATGCAGGGTTGGCTCAGGTGACTGTTAACATAGGGGGGTTATGTAGGGATTTTACTAAAGAGGATCAGGTAGTGATTGTGGGTGGGGCTGGTAATAGTATTGATAGGGATAGGAGTATGACATAGATGGTGACCTGGAAAAGATAGACACTCAGACTGGCAACACGAATGTGCATTTCGTGGAACTGTTTCAGCGTCACGATCGGCCTTATCTTAATACAGCCGTCAGGCGTAATAACATGAGACTTGGGGGTGCGCTGATGACAGAAAGCATGGGTCACATTTCAGTGGTGTCGGTGGAGTCTATCAGCAGGACGGGTTTCACTAGGCACGGCCTGCACCTCAACAGGTATGGGAAGGGGAGGTTGGCAAAGCTTATAGGTGACAGCATAGGTGGGGGTGGTGGGATCACTCATGGGAAAATTCCTGCAGTAGTGGGTGTTAGAGCTGCACCTTTTTTAGACTGCTTAAGGGAAGTCTGTCTAACAAGGGAATCACTTTTGACAAAGCTTAGGTATCTGAGTAATGAGGGAATTAGTATATTTCATCAAAATATACAAGGTATTAGAGATAAAGTTAGTGAACTGCTTACAGATGTTGACTCTGAAATTATTGGTATATCTGAACACTTCTTAAATAAGGAGATAATTCAGAGGCTTCCTTTACCAGGATACAGGTTGGCTGGTTGCTTTTTGAGGAGCTCTTTGCGGTGTGGGGGAGGAGCCATGTATGTGAAAAACGGCATCGCATTTGAGTCAATTGACGTTTCAAAGTACTGCACTGAAAAGGTGTTTGAATGTTGTGCATGTGTGGTTAAATTTAACGGAGCTAAACTTGTAACTGTTGTTATTTATAGATCCCCAGACTCCGATTTCACAGCATTTTTTGCTAAAGCTACAGGAGCTTCTTGGTTCACTTTATAGGAAATACAAAAAGTTAGTTATATGTGGTGACTTCAATATTAATTGTATAAGTGATTGTGCAAGGAAGAGGATGCTGGTAGACATCTTTAATTCATATAATCTTATGCAAACCGTATTCTTTCCAACGAGAGTGCAAGGGAACAGTAGAACAACCATAGACAACATTTTTTTTTGTTCATTCCTCATTACTAGAAGGGCATTCTGTTAGCAAAAGGTGAATGGCCTTTCAGATCATGATGCGCAAATTTTAACTTTAAAAGATTTTTATGCTGCAACACGTGTTAAATATAGTCATCAGCTGTTCAGGAAAGCTGATCCGGTTGCTGTAGAGACCTTTGTAAACCTTATAAAGGAACAAGAGTGGCAAGATGTTTATAGCGCCGATACAGTAGAGTATAAATATAATGCTTTTCTCAAGACTTTCCTCATGCTCTTTGAAAGTTGCTTTCAGTTACAACGTTTAAAACAGGGTACTAGCACAAACAGGCAGCCTGGGTGGCTGACTAGAGGGATAAGAATATCTTGTAGAACAAAATGGCAATTATATCAAAACGTTAGAAACAGTCAAAATCTAAATGCAGCAGCCCATTACAAACAGTATTGTAAGATGCTTAAAAATGTTATTAGGAAGGCAAAAAGTATGTGGTATGCAGATAGAATAGCTAAGTCTCAGGATAAAATTAAAACCATATGGTCAGTCGTAAAGGAAGTTGCTGGTCTGCAGAGACAGGTCGAGGATGTAGAATCAGTGCGTAGTGGGAATGTCCGTGTTACTGATAAGTCGCATATATGTACAGTATTTAATAATCACTTTCTGAATATAGCAGGTGAACTAAATAGAAACCTAGTCCCAACAGGGAATCATATAGCGCTCCTAGAAAAAAGTGTTCCGAGACTGTTACCTGAAATGCTCCTCCATGATACTGACAAGAGGGAGATTGAGTTAATAATTAAATCACTAAAGACCAAGAACTCTCATGGATATGACGGGGTATCTAGCAGAATACTGAAATATTGTTCCATGTATGTTAGCCCAGTACTTAGCCATATCTGTAACTTTTCCTTTAGGAGTGGTCGGTTTCCTGACCGATTAAAGTACTCTGTATTGAAGCCACTTTATAAAAAGGGAGACATTGATAATGTTGACAATTTTAGACCTATTTCTATGCCATCGGTGTTTGCTAAAGTTATCGAGAAGGTTGTATATACAAGGTTACTGGAGAATTTAAATTCACATAATTTGCTGTCAAATGTTCAGTTTGGTTTTAGAAATGGTTTAACAACTGAAAATGCTATATTCTCTTTTCTCTGTGAGGTTTTTGATGGATTAAATAAAAGGTTGCAAACGCTAGGTGTTTTCTTTGATTTAACGAAGGCTTTTGACTGTGTTGACCACAAAATATTACTGCAGAAGTTGGACCATTACGGAGTAAGGGGAGCAGCTTACAATTGGTTCGCCTCTTACTTTAAGAACAGAAAGCAGAGGGTAATTCTCCGCAATATTGAGAGTGGTAGTGATGTTCAGTCCCAATGGGGCACTGTGAAGTGGGGCGTTCCCCAAGGGTCGGTGCTGGGGCCGCTGCTGTTTCTTATTTATATAAATGATATGCCTTCTAGTATTACAGGTGATTCAAAAATATTTCTGTTTGCTGATGACACCAGCTTGATAGTGAAGGATCTTGTGTGTAATATTGAAACAGTAACAAATAATGTAGTTCATGAAATAAGTTCGTGGCTTGTGGAAAATAATTTGATGCTAAATCACAGTAAGACTCAGTTTTTACAGTTTCTAACTCACAATTCAACAAGAACCGATATTTTGATCAGACAGACTGGGCATATTATAAGCGAGACGGAACAGTTCAAATTCCTAGGCGTTCGGATAGATAGTAAGTTCCGTCCTCCGTCACAGTGGGACCCACCTCCTCTTCCTCAAAATCACCCTCTCCAAACCTTCCAGGAATTTCTGACTTCCAGCCTTGCCTCTCAATCCTTCTTAAAAAACCTTAATCCTACTCCCAACATCACCACTGCTGAAGCCCAGGCTATCCGTGATCTGAAGGCTGACCAATCCATCGTCATTCTTCCGGCTGACAAGGGTTCCACGACTGTGGTACTTGATCGTCGGGAGTATGTGGCTGAGGGACTGCGTCAGCTTTCAGACAACACTACTTACAAAGTTTGCCAAGGTAATCTTATTCCTGATGTCCAGGCGGAGCTTCAAGGAATCCTCAGAACCTTAGGCCCCCTACAAAACCTTTCACCTGACTCCATCAAGCTCCTGACCCCACCAACACCCCGCACCCCTACCTTCTACCTTCTTACTAAAATTCACAAACCCAATCATCCCGGCCGTCCCATTGTAGCTGGTTACCAAGCCCCCACAGAACGCATCTCTGCCTACGTAGATCAACACCTTCAACCCATCACATGCAGTCTCCCATCCTTCATCAAAGACACCAACCACTTTCTTGAACGCCTGGAATACCTACCCAGTCTGTTACCCCCGGAAACCATCCTTGTAACCATTGATGCCACTTCCTTATACACAAATATTCCGCATGTCCAGGGCCTCGCTGCAATGGAGCACTTCCTTTCATGCCGATCACCTGCCACCCTACCTAAAACCTCTTTCCTCACTACCTTAGCAAGCTTCATCCTGACCCACAACTTCTTCACTTTTGAAGGCCAGACATACCAACAATTAAAGGGAACAGCCATGGGTACCAGGATGGCCCCCTCGTACGCCAACCTATTCATGGGTCGCTTAGAGGAAGCCTTCTTGGTTACCCAGGCCTGCCAACCCAAAGTTTGGTACAGATTTATTGATGACATTTTCATGATCTGGACTCACAGTGAAGAAGAACTCCAAAATTTCCTCTCCAACCTCAACTCCTTTGGTTCCATCAGATTCACCTGGTCCTACTCTAAATCCCATGCCACTTTCCTTGACGTTGACCTCCACCTGTCCAATGGCCAGCTTCACACGCCCGTCCACATCAAACCCACCAACAAGCAACAGTACCTCCATTATGACAGCTGCCACCCATTCCACATCAAACGGTCCCTTCCCTACAGCCTAGGTCTTCGTGGCAAACGAATCTGCTCCAGTCCAGAATCCTTGAACCATTACACCAACAACCTGAAAACAGCTTTCGCATCCCGTAACTACACTCCCGACCTGGTACAGAAGCAAATAACCAGAGCCACTTCCTCATCTCCTCAAACCCGGAACCTTCCACAGAAGAACCCCAAAAGTGCCCCACTTGTGACAGGATACTTTCCGGGACTGGATCAGATTCTGAATGTGGCTCTCCAGCAGGGATACGACTTCCTCAAATCCTGCCCTAAAATGAGATCCATCCTTCATGAAATCCTCCCCACTCCACCTAGAGTGTCTTTCCGCCGTCCACCTAACCTTCGTAACCTCTTAGTTCATCCCTATGAAATCCCCAAACCACCTTCCCTACCCTTGTAACTGCCCCCGGTCTAAAACCTGTCCCATGTACCCTCCCACCACCACCTACTCCAGTCCTGTAACCCGGAAGGTGTACACGATCAAAGGCAGAGCCACGTGTGAAAGTACCCATGTGATTTACCAACTGATCTGCCTACACTGTGAAGCCTTCTATGTGGGAATGACCAGCAACAAACTGTCCATTCGCATGAATGGACACAGGTAGACAGTGTTTGATGGTAATGAGGATCACCCTGTGGCTAAACATGCCTTGGTGCACGGCTAGCACATCTTGGCAGAGTGTTATACCGTCCGGGTTATCTGGATACTTCCCACTAACACCAACCTGTCAGAACTCCGGAGGTGGGAACTTGCCCTACAGCATATCCTCTCTTCTCGCTATCCGCCAGGCCTCAATCTCCGCTAATTTCTATTTGCCGCCGCTCATACCTCACCTGTCTTTCAATATCACTCTTGCCTCTGTACTTCCGCCTTGACTGACATCTCTGCCCAAACTCTTTGCCTTTACAAATGTCTGCTTGTGTCTGTGTATATGCGGATGGATATGTGTTTGTGTGAGTGTATACCCGTCCTTTTTTCCCCCTAAGGTAAGTCTTTCCGCTCCCGGGATTGGAATGACCCCTTACCCTCTCCCTTAAAACCCACTTCCTTTCATCTTTCCCTCTCCTTCCCTCTTTCCTGACGAAGCAACTGTTTGTTGTGAAAGCTAGAATTTTGTGTGTATGTTTGTGTTTGTTTGTGTGTCTATCGACCTGCCAGCGCTTTTGTTTGGTAAGTCTCATCATCTTTCTTTTTAGATATATATATATATATATATATATATATAAACATGCTGAGGAATAAGTATGTTATTTCGTGAAGAATGAATAATGGATGAGTAATTGAGAATATGTTGAGAGGAGAGAAACTAGATTTGAACGCTATATCACATGTACTCATGGAATACAGAATGAAAGTAGTGGAAAGAATATTATTTATTGAAAGATTGGTATGCCTGAGATAATAACATATGTGATGTCTTCTATATTCTTATAACTACAGGTGAAAGTATAGATTTATGTGGAAAGAATTATTTACAGCAGCCACTGTTGGAAATATACCAGAAGATTTAAATCTATAACACTTTAACACTAAACTAATGGGAACTTGTAATGAAATTTTTGGAGTTATGTAGGCTTGACACTTCAGATTGGAAGAATTATTTAAGAGAACATATTTAGCAGTCATCTAATGACATAATTAAAGCTCATCTACTATACTGAACTAATGCACCATTAAATAGAAAGGAGTACACAAAACATCAGTCCTCTGTTGTGGCTCATACTCTCATCCCTCCCTTAGAAAAATTTATACATGATGATGAAATATTTGACATTATATATATACACTTACCATACTGATGTACATACTTGTAGGATCCTAACATATTTAGAGGGGCACTGCTCTTAGAAACGGTAATAGACGGGTACCTCTCTTAGAAACAGTAATAGTGGGGATACCACACTTAGAAACGGTATTAGGTATAGGAACTTTTACATTATATTAAGTTAACATTTATTTTATCTATCATATTTTATTTTGTGTAGTCCACTGTAGGAGATGACTTTACTAGTATTTATGAAGTAGTTAGCAACCATCCCATGAAGCTACCCTCCTACAGAGGGCTGTCTTGAAGCTTGAAATATGTGTAAATTTTATTCCAGGAGGCAAGATGAATTTTAAATTGAATATTCTAGCGAGTTGCCAAAATATTTTCAAATGTTGCAAGTGTAACGGAGAAAAAGAAGGAATGACAGAAAAAAGAATGAGCTAACAAATAAAATGTATACTTCAATCTGAATGTAATGTAATTCAATGTCAGCACAATGATATTAAATGTAACTTAAAAATTTACTATATTCATCATTTAATTCTGTATATGTACTATATGACAACAATGTAACTATCTCATGTAATGATTAATTGTAAATATTTCTATATTTATGTACTTACTATATCAAGAAATGTATTTTAAGGAGATGTTAATGAACTGCAAAGGACTTGTGCATATAGCACATGATTCATATAAATGGAACTGAAGATGCAAAGAAGAAACTAACGTGATGGAACACTGGTCAAGAAATATTTACGTAGTGCCAATATGTCTTGAAGTGTATGGTGTAGTGGAAGCTGGCAGGTCTTCAGATTGGTGTAAAAGACAAGCTCATCACCTGTCGTAGGCAGTGAGGTGTTTCCTGTGCCCTCATTGACCATTTATACCCCGGTAGACGCCACCAAAATTCGACTGCTGGAGATCACAATTTCGTGTTGACACATTGCACAAACTTTGGATTTTCTTCAAGTCACACGCAAGAGATCCAGGCAGTACACACACACTCAGAATCCGATACTACGTTTAAAGACATTGGAGCAATATAACAGAACATTTATTGCTCGAATTAAATCCATTGCAAACACGAATCATGTGAACTGAATTCAAACGCTGAGCTAAGCAACGATAATACGCTGCAATTCAAAGACATTAATGTTACGACTCCTAAAGAAGATACACACCGAAAAGACTGTATATAAAGACTGATAAGCAAAGAGCATTGTGCTCAGAAATATTTTTTGTAATATGTAAATTTCTTATTTTCTCATATATATATGTATCTATGTAAATTTTCTATACTGCCACGCTCGTTTGCGGAGCGTGTCAGTAGAGGAGGCATTGTAATGGTACTTTGACTACCGCGCCTCCGCCAATACAAAGATATAATTTACGATCGCGCACGCAGAAGAGCGCTGCGCCAGCGACCGATTTTTATAAATAATTTTGTTCGTCTTTTTACTTTTTGCGTAGGTTTTCGTTTTTAACAACTAATTGATGACACTCTCTCTTGTCTTCATACGAAACACATGTATTTTTCGGCGATGTGTTGAATGTGCTTTTGGGTGGAAATTAAAATTATATTACAAAGCGAGGTTGTTTCAATAGTGATTCGAGGTGGTTATCGCCAAATTTGTAAATTGATCACAACAGTGACAACTTGAAGTTTTCAACAGACGGAGAAAAGTGAAAGACGGGTCGTCCTACAAGAGAAATTAGGAGGACAGCCATGAAGACTATATTGTAATTAATACTGCGTATTTAACAAGATTATAAGGTAAATTTCAATTAGTTTCTGATGCTATTTCCGTACAGTCGCTTTTTGTAGTGTTGCCGACCTGGTCTGGCATGCACGGTCAAATTACAGCACGATCTCAATCAATAATATGAAGTCCGCCTTATCCGTAACTGAAACCACCAAAATTCAAAACCCAATCAGATTTTCTATTTTATATTTGCACCGCAGAACCCCGAAGGAAAAGGAAACACTACAAGTCCTGTGGTGGCGCGGATGGCTAGCGCGGGCGCGTACAGCACTATGCCCATGTAGAGCACCATCTGCAGCGAGAAGGCAATGCTGGCGCACAGCCGGGCCGCCACGCCGAAGCGCATCTCCAGGTACTGCAAAAGCCGAGCACCAGCCACGGCTGTCAATACGCTCGTGCTCATACGCACACCACAGCCGACAAAGGTATTCGCGGTCAGAAGCACAAAATGGAGCCACGCATTAACATGAAGTTCTGCTTCAAATTAGGGAATGAAGCGACCGAAATTCATCGAATACCAAAGCAGAGCTGCAGTATCGAAGCAGGGGGTAAAATGTACAGTCGTGGACAAAACGAGCGAAACCCCTGGCCTTTTCGTTATGCTGATTCGCACAGCTTTAAAGTCTGCTACACAGCGTGTCAGGCAAGGCGACGAAGTGCTACCAACTTACTATGCACAGGCGTGAAATTGAAAAACTATCCGAAATTTGTCAGACTGTTTTCAACCATGTGTAAGACCATTTTAATACTGAAACTTCCTGGCAGATTAAAACTGTGTGCCCGACCGAGACTCGAACTCGGGACATTTGCCTCCCGCCGGCAAGTGCTCTACTATCTGAGCTACCGAAGCACGACTCACGGCCGGTACTCAACGCTTTACTTCTGCCAGTATCTCGTCTCCTACCTTCCAGACTTGGCAGAAGTACAGCTGTGAGTACCTGCCGTGAGTCGTGCTTCGGTAGCTCAGATGGTAAAGCACTTGCCGGCGAAAGGCAAAGGTCCCGAGTTCGAGTCTCGGTCGGGCACACAGTTTTAATTTGCCAGGAAGTTTCATATCAGCGCACACTCTGCTGCAGAGTAAAAATCTCATTCTATATTAATACTGATTAGTGTGTTAACCACAACACCTAAATATAAGATAGAAATTAAAGAATAAACGCTAGGTAGGTCTCTAGAAGAGCGTAGCGTTCCAAAGGATTGGAAAGGCACAGGTCATCCCCGTCTTCAAGAAGGGACGTCGAACAGATGTGCAGACCTATAGACCTATATCTCTAACGTCGATCAGTTGTAGAATTCTGGAACACGTATTATGTTCGAGTATAATGACTTTTCTGGAGACTAGAAATCTACTCTGTAGGAATCAGCATGGGTTTCGAAAAGACGATGGTGTGAAACCCAGCTCGCGCTATTCGTCCACGAGACTCAGAGGGCCATAGACACGGGTTCCCAGGTAGATGCCGTGTTTCTTGACTTCCGCAAGGCGTTCGATACAGTTCCCCCACAGTCGTTTAACGAACAAAGTAAGAGCATATGGACAATCAGACCAATTGTGTGATGGGATTGAAGAGTTCCTAGATAACAGAACGCAGCATGTCATTCTCAATGGAGAGAAGTCTTCCGAAGTAAGAGTGATTTCTGGTGTGCCACAGGGGAGTGTCGTAGGACCGTTGCTATTCACAATATACATGAATGACCTTGTGGATGATATCGGAAGTTCACTGAGGATTTTTGCAGATGATGCTGTGGTCTATCGAGATGTTGTAACAATGGAAAATTGTACTGAAATGCAGGAGGATCTGCAGCAAGTTGACGCATGGTGCAGGGAATGGGAATTGAATCTCAATGTAGACAAGTGTAATGTGCTGTGAATACATAGAAAGAAAGATCCTTTATCATTTAGCTAAAATATAGAAGGTCAGCAACTGGAAGCAGTTAATTCCATAAATTATCTGGGAGTACGCATTAGGAGTGATTTATAATGGAATGATCATATAACATTAATCGTTGGTAAAGCATATGCCAGACTGAGATTCATTGGAAGAATCCTAAGGAAATGCAATCCGAAAACAGAGTGATGTGTCGACAGAAGTGCCGACACAGTGTGGTTTGATGAGACCACTATGCACGCTAAACTAACGCAGACGGGCGTGAATTCTGTAACAGGATACGTATGAATACTATAAAGAAAAGAACGGAGCTTAGGTTTACTTAACTTTACTTCCTTGGGAATACATCTCTCCTGATTATACAAATGAGACTTTTAAGATACATGCACTGTTACAAATGGCGCCTTGCTAGGTCGTAGCCATTAACTTAGCTGAAGGCTATTCTACTGTCTCTCGGCAAATGAGAGAGAAGGCTTCATACGTCTAGTCGCTAGCAATGTCGTCAGTACAACTGGGGCGAGTGCTAGTACGTCTCTCGAGACCTGCCGTGTGGTGGCGCTCGGTCTGATCACTGACAGTGGCGACACGCGGGTCCGACATGTACTAATGGACCGCGGCCGATTTAAGCTACCACCTAGCAAGTGTGGTGTCTGGCGGTGACACCACACAGAGGAAGTAGGTTACGGTATGCGTTTTTGCCCACTGCTTGAGTACTGCTCAGCAGTGTGGGATCTGTACCAGATAGGGTCGATAGAAGAGAGAGAGAAGATCCAACGGAGAGCAGCGCACTTCGTTACAGGTTAATTAAGTAATCGCGAAAGCGTTACGGAGATGATAGATAAACTCCAATGGAAGACTCTGCAGGAGAGACGCTCAGTAGCTCGGTACGGGCTTTTGTTAAAGTTTCGAGAACATACCTTCACCGAAGAGTCAAGAAGTATATTGCTCCATCCTACGTATATCTCGTGAAGAGACCATGAGGATAAAATCAGAGAGATTAGAGCCCACACAGAAGCATACCGACAATCCATCTTTCCACGAACAATACGAGAATGGAATAGAAGGGAGAACTGGTAGAGGTACTCAAGGTACCCACCACCACACACACTCAGGTGATCTGCGGAGTATGGATGTAGATGTAGATGAATTAGCATGAACTGTAGTAATGAAAATGAATTTCAGCTTATCGAGATAACATAACTGTTTTAGTAAGACTAAGTACCCCAGATAGTTACGAATTAGCAAAATATTATGCGCATTCTTTCCCGAAATGATCTGTGTCAACGTTTAGTCCAGTCATACTGGTTTACCGTTGCTGACCTACCATGAAAGTGTGCAAATTTAGCAATGTGTGAAGATTCATAACGAAATTCAGTTAAAAATCATTTAGCGATATGAAGTGGGACAAGCATGTAATGGCAGTCGTGGGGAAGGCAGATAGTCGTCTTCGGTTCATTGGTAGAATTTGGGGAAGATGTGGTTCATCTGTAAAGGAGACCGCTTATAAAACACTAATACAAAATAATCTCGAGTACTGCTCGAGCGTTTGGGATCCCTATCAGGTCGGATTGAGGGAGGACATAGAAGCAATTCAGAGGCGGGCTGCTAGATTTGTTATTGGTAGGTTTGATCATCACGCGAGTGTTATGGAAATGCTTGAGGAACTTCGGTGGGAGTCTCTAGGGGAAAAGAGGCGTTCTTTTCGTGAATCGCTACTGAGGAAATTTAGAGAACCAGTATTTGACGCTGACTGCAGTGCAATTTTACTGCCGCCAACTTACATTTCGCCGAAAGACCACAAAGATAAGATAAGAGAGATTAGGGCTCGTACAGAGGCATATAGGCAGTCATTTTTCCCTCGTTCTGTTTGGGAGTGGAACAGGGAGATAAGATGGTAGTTGTGGTACGAGGTACCCTCCGCCACGCACCGTATGGTGGATTGCGGAGTGTGTATGTAAATGTAGATACAGACGTACGGTCGTGGACGAAACGAGCGAGACCCCTCGCCTTTTCGTTATGCTGATCCGCACAGCTTTAATGTGTGCTACACAGCATAACAGAGAAGGCGACGAAGTGCTACCAACATAATATGCAAATTCACTCAAAAGGAGATGGCACGACCGTGGGGTCGTGGATTTGTCCGAAATTGTGTGGTGAAACACGACCCCTAACATCTCACGTGGTTAAAATAGTAGGACCCACTACTCGGAAAATCCCGAGAAAAATCGATCCAAAGTTTCTTAGATGTCTTATGAGTATAAAATATTAGTCTATTGCCAAACTGCTGTCTAACCTACAGTCTCGCCGCGTCAGCCGTGCTGTGCGGACGTGTGCTGAGTTTCGTGCGCCGCGGTCTGCTGTGCTTCGGCGTGGTAAGTCGCAGTGCTTCTTGCATCGTTGCAGGACTTCTACGCATATTGAAATTTGAAATATGAATCCGTGATGGCCCACTTGAACAGACAAGATACTTTGAAATTCTCGTTTGATCGTAATTACGCCCGACCTAAACTACACGAAATCGAAGATTGGTTGGAATACGAAGTGAAAGTTGATTCAGAGGATGTCATTGGAATGCATCTTTCGATAGTGAGCAGCGTTGTATTTGTGAAATTGAGGAATGCTAACTTATGTGACAAAATAGTTGAGTCTTGCGGAGGAATTATGAAATTTAAACATTGTGACGGAAACGTAGGCGAAGTCACCGTAACGCATGCAGGGTTTGGAATACGAACTATCAGGATATTCGAACTACCATTCGAAGTACCGGCGGAACAAATAAACGCAGTGATAGCGCCGTACGGTAAAGTTCTCAGCAATGTTGCCGAACGGTGGTCCAACGCGCGCAAATTCCAAGTTCTCAACGGAGTGAGGCAATTAAAGGTCGATTTGCACAAACATGTACCGTCATACATCAGCGTCTGTGGATACCGAGGTATCGTCATATACGACGGCCAGCCGAGGACGTGCGCGGCGTGCAACTCTCCCGGCCACGTCCGCGCGGAGTGTTTACAGCGGCGAGTGGCGCAGCTGCCGGCTGGCGAGGCGCCGCGACCGCCGGCTATGACTGCGCTGCCAGCGACTTACGCTACGGCAGCCCGCGGCCAAGTCCTGACCCCAAGCCCTGATGTGAACACGGAGAACCATCCAACCCGAGAAGAAGCCCAGATTGCCACCACTGACACGACAGAAGCTAGACCACCCGAACCTAAAGAAATCGTGACAGCTGTAACGGTTTCAACACAACAGACACCGAAAGATATTGGGAGCCACAGCAAATTACCCGATTCCTCCGCTGTTGAGAATGACATGCAAGAACCATCCCGGAATGAGCAACCTCATAGTGAACCGATCTCTCTATTGACCCCATCATCCACCAAGAGCACGGTCGACAATTTAGCTCGAAACACCACCCGCTTAGAAGATTTGAAGAATGCTGAGGAAGACAACATCAGACAGCAGCCGGTGAAACCTAAACGGCAAACACGAAAACAGAGCCCTGAAGAGATCCAAGAACTGGAGAAAAAACTCTCCCGTACCAAAAAAATTCTTAAAACAGATCGAAGCGGAAAGCAAGGCGTGGTAGACATCGGAAAACCAGACATCCCCAACCCGAATGAGGACGTACAGATGAACCTCGCCCCTCGAATTGAAGAACCAATGGACACTGTTGACCGCTGCGGAACTGATACGGGGACAGCATGGTCTGACGACACTGAATGCGCTTAGTTGGACTAGCGAATGACGCAGGCGTATAAAATCGCCACTCTCAATGTAAACCGAATAGTTTCGGACGTAAAGTTACAATCTGTGAAGGACTACTTATATGCCGCCGACATTGACATAGCGATGCTACAAGAGGTAGTTACGAACAAAATAGCGGATGTGTATGGATATGAGGCGATCTTAAACATAGGCAATGAATGTGGAACAGGAATACTGTTCAAACACGGCATACCATGTACAGCAAAAGCATTACTTGAATCTGGACGAGGCATAACTGCACAAATATATGATCTGCTTCTTGTTAATATATATGCTCCCTCTGGATCCAGCGGAAAACGAGCAAGGGGCAACCTGTTCCGGGACGAAATTGTCCCATTAATAACGGATCCTCGACTGCACATAATTTTGGGTGGAGATTTTAACTGCGTATTGCGTCCCGAAGATCAAATCCCGAACTTCAACTTTTGTGAGGAGCTGTTGCTGTTAATTAACGGGCTAGATATGATAGATGCTTGGTGCCACCTTCGCCCGCACACCCGAAGATACACGTACGTATCCAGTACTTCGGCAAGCAGACTAGACAGGCTGTATGTAACGAAAGGTTTTATCCATAATATAACTGACTGTGAAATTTGGCCTCTTAACTTCTCGGATCACTGCGCATTTCATATAACCGCGAAGCATACTAAACAAAAAACATTCCTGGGAAGGGGCGTATGGCAGCTAAACGTGTCACTTTTGGAGGACGCAGTACTGAAACAGGAGGTCCATGCTACATGGCAGCGTTGTCTTCGGATGCAATCCAGATATCCAACACGCATCATGTGGTGGCTACAGTCTGCGAAACCGCAGATAAAAAAATGCATCGCACGATATGGTCGCATGAAAGCGTACTGGCGAAAACGCACCTTGGAGTATCACTTTCTTTGCCTCCGCGAACTATATGATGACCCCATGGGATTAGTAGCAAACAGCTCTAGAATAAAACGCACTAAAGCAAGAATAACGGCGTTGGTACGACAATCACTAGAGGGGAAAAAAGTTCGATCGCGTCCTCCGATTGAACTGACGCAGGAGAATACGTCCGTATATCACGTGATACGGGAAGCCAAGAGAGGTAAACAAAAGTTAATCCACACTCTCAGTGATGAACAGGGGAACGAATACGATCAACAGGTCGCAGTAAAAAACTACGTGGTGCAACATTATACAGATTTTTACTCTGCATCGGCGACTGACGCGAAGGCAAGTGAGCCGCTTTTATCCAACATTCAATCCACGGTCCATCCGACTGACAACGCCGACCTTGTAGCCCACATAACTGAGGAAGAAGTATGTGCCATAATCAAAGACTCGCCTACAAAGAAATCTGCTGGTTTAGATGGCCTACCCATAGAATTTTATGCTTGTTTTTGGCACATCATAGGACCGGAATTCACCAAAATATGCAATGAATTATTGGGAGACGTGCAGATGCCATCTCAGTTTACCGAAGGAATGATTGTACTGATCCCCAAAAAACCACGTAGCGCTACGCTGAAGGATTTTCGACCACTAACACTCCTCAATTCCGACTATAAAATCTTCACCCGACTCATACACTGTAGACTGAAGATGGTACTGCCGAAAGTACTTGGCCCTTATCAAATGAGTGCTGTCCCAGGGAGATCAATGTCGAATGCATTATGTGAATATAGAGACATAATATATTTGTTGTGGCTATGCAAATGCAATGTTGGTCTCATGTTTTTAGACTTCGATAAGGCTTTTGACCGCATCAACCACCACTTTCTACTAACTGTAATGCAACGGATGGGATTCAGTGCTCATTTTATTCAGATCATACGCAAATGTATAGTCGGCACTTCCTCTCGAATCAAAATTAACGGTCAGCTAAGTTCACCAGTCCCGATCAAGCAATCAGTGAGACCAGGCTGCCCCCTTTCTATGGCACTATACGCAATCGCCGTAGAACCGTTACTGTTAAACCTGCATCACAGGTTACAAGGTCTACAGGTGTTGGGTACAAAAACCGTGTGTCACGCTTATGCTGATGACGTCAGTGTAGTAGTTAACACGCACTCAGAAATGGAAGTCGTTCAACAAATAATCCACGCTTACGCCACTTCTTCCGGAGCCAAACTCAATGAACAAAAATCGAAAATTTTACCTGTCGGACCCCATACGGAGACCATTCAAAGAACATGGCTACAAAGAACAGAGAAGACGAACCACTTAGGTATGATTCTAATGGCCAACCCCAGAGAGATGACAGTAGCCAACTGGGACCATAAACTACATATATTCAGGGCTACTCTCCGTGAACACAAAACTAGAACGCTCAATCCGATACAGAGAGCTCTATTGATTAACAGCTATGCGCTAAGCAAAATATACCACATCGCAGCAGTGTTACCAGTACCCAAGGATACAGCGCAAAAGCTTTTAGCTGCAGCGTATTGGTTCATATGGAGCGGAAACATCTTTAAAGTCGCCATGCCAACCATAGTGTTAACCCGCGCCGCTGGTGGGTTGGGCGTCAAAGACATCAAGAACCAATGCACTGCCCTATATATGGACCGAATCCGCAAAATACTGCAGTCACCCTATCCGACAATTACGAAAACTTTATTCAACAGGTTAGCCCCAACGAGCAAAAAGGCCCCAGTCGATGTTGGTCGCATCAGCGCTCAACTCGATCACGTCCGGACTTATTACCTGGAAATGAGCTATATTCAAGATACTTCACAGCTGCTTAACACCAGAAGGACCTATTACCACCTCACGAGACACCATAGGCAAAACCCAATTGAAGCGAAATATCCAGCGGTCAACTGGAGTAACGTCTGGAAAAACATTAACAATCCCATCCTCCACTCCAAAGTAGTGTCCACGTGGTATGACATTGTGAACGAGAAGGTCCCCACAGGTGAAAAGTTGCACAATATCAAAATGAAGCAGAGTCCGTACTGCGGTCATTGCCATACTGTAGATACCTTGGCACACATTCTCATCTGCCGCGACCAATACTACATATGGAACTGGACTAGAAAAAAACTCGCAATAATTACTAGAACCACAGACTCTGCTATAACACTTAAAGATGTACTTCAACCAGACTGGCATTTCTTTCCTGCAACAAAGCACAACAGCTATGCTTGGATTATCGGCCAGTTTGCATATTTTGCAGTTACGAATACACATGCGAGTATAGACGAGTATATACAGTATATTATGGAAGAACACTACAACCTTAAAACGAGTCGGAAATACAAAGCCTTGTTTCAAAATTTCTTACTTCACACTTTGCCATAATGAAGCGGTAAATTTTATTTTATTTTTGGTTGGTGCACAACACTACAGCGAGTCGATACTAATTGTGTTTCTTTATAATTAAGTTGGCATTTATTTATTTACTTATTTTTATAGTACAGCAAGTGAAAGTGCCTCAGGAAAACTAATTTTGCCAGAAGCCGTAACATAAAACAAATCAGAAGTGCTTGATTGATTTCGTGTTCTTCTGTTTCACGGGTATTGGACAGATTGTCACGGCAAGAAGAATTATTCAGTTCCTTTATATATTAAAAAAAAAAATAATGAAAAAAATAAATAAAAAAGTAGGTTAAGTTAGGGTGAAAGTGGCGGTGGCAACAGATTTTTTTTTTTTTTTTTTTTTTAGGTTAGGTTAGATAGGATTTTGGGGGTGATATGGATGATAGGGGCCAACGCCTGAAGTGGAAGAGGTCAAAAAAAAAAAAAAAAAAAAAAAAAAAAAAAAAAAAAAAAAAAAAAAAAAAAAAAAAAAGAACATGGTTAGAGCTCGGACCCTTACGCCAGAGGTCTCGGGTTCGATTCCACCTCTGGTACTTTTTTTTTCTTCTGTTGCTTGCAAAATTACAGCGCATTGTTACAGGAGAATCGTGAAATTAATTCCCGGGAAGATTGAAAAAAAAATCATTCTATAATTCATCCTCAATTATCGTCACCAATATCCCGAGACATGATTAAATATGCCCAGTTTGCCTCAAAATTATCAGAAACTCAAAACATTTTCGTAAATGTTAATGGGGCATGTTTTTGTACAGATTTATTGCAAACGCCCTGTGATTGTAAAAAATCCGCTTTTATGTGCTGCGCAAGATGTTGCAAAAATTATTGCTTTGTTTGTTTTTACGATAATTACCACTGCGGTTCTTGTTTATAATTATTATATATATAAAAATAATTGAATGTTTCCCAATCGACTTTGTTATTCTGATTAAAAACCCAATGTTGCTCCTCATCTACTTTACAATGAAAAATGGAAAACCCACCGCCATGAATTGTGTTGTTCGACAAAAAGAAAATACTTTTTATTCAATAATGTAACTAATTTGTTAAAGATAATGTAGGTTTGGGAAGCTTTCTGAATAATTGGTGGAATGACCAAAGAAAATGAAACAGAACAGAAAAAATTGTGCTGGGGGAGGAATCGAACCCTAGACCTCTGGCGTAACACTCCGCGCCCTAAACATCCAGGCCACACGGCGGCTGGTCAGTGGGCTAACATTTTATGTTCGTAAGGCACCTAAGAAACTTTAGATAAATTTTTCACGGGATTTTCCGGGTAGTGTGTCCAAATATTTTAACCACGCGAGGTGTTAGGGGTCCTCTTTCACCACACAAAATTTCAGACAAATCCCCGACCCCACGGTCGTGCCGTCTCCTTGTCAGCTGATTGCTGAGATAGCTAGCACTGGAGAAACAGCATCCTCTGCCACCACTTCGTGGGAAACGAAATACCTCAAGTACAAGCCAACGTGTTGTATTTGCATATATGTGACTATGACTTGTATCTAAAGTGTGGTTATGGACAGTACGTATGCTCAGATTGCGAATCTAACATCATGAATAAAGACAAGGGGAAATGAATTAAGCGTCCAACATCTTCTGTAACATCAAATATATTTTAGTTATTCCTTTTTAAATGAACTGCGCAGAAAATAATTCACCAGAAGTGAGTAACTTTTTAGTAACACGAGATGATATTAACAGCTTGCCGGTGCGGGTTAGCCGTGCGCTCAACGGCGTCATATTGCAGCCCGACTTGCTCCTTGTACCGTCAGTTCGAATCCTTCCCCGGGCATGGATATCTGTTAGGTTGTTGTTGTTGTTGTTGTTGTTGCCTTCAGTCCTCAGACTGGTTTGATGCAGCTCTCCATGCTACTCTATCCTGTGCAAGCTGCTTCATCTCTCAGTACCTACTGCAGCCTACATCCTTCTGAATCTGCTTAGTGTATTCATCTCTTGGTCTCCCTCTACGATTTTTACCTTCCACGCTGCCCTCCTATACTAAATTGGTGATCCCTCGATGTCTCAGAACATGTCCTACCAACCGATCCCTTCTTCTAGTCAAGTTGTGCCACAAACTCCTCCCCAATGGTATTCAATACCTCCTCATCACTTATGTGATCTACCCATCTAATCTTCAGCATTCTTCTGTAGCACCACATTTCGAAAGCTTCTATTCTCTTCTTGTCTAAGCTATTTATCATCCATGTTTCACTTCCATACATGGCTACACTCCATACAAATATTTTCAGAAACGACTTCCTGACATTTAAATCTATACTCGATGTTAACAAATTTTTCTTCTTCAGAAATGCTTTCCTTGCCATTGCCAGTCTACATTTTATATCCTCCCTACTGCGACCATCATCAGTTATTTTGCTCCCCAAATAGCAAAACTCCTTTACTAAGTGCCTCATTTCCTAATCTAATTCCCTCAGCATCACCCGACTTAATTCGACTACATTCCATAATCCTCGTTTTGCTTTTGTTGATGTTCATCATATATCCTCCTTTCAAGACACTATCCATTCCGTTCAACCGCTCTTCCAAGTCCTTTGCTGTCTCTGACAGAATTACAATGTCATCAGCGAACCTCAAACTTTTTATTTCTTCTCCAAGGATTTTAATACCTACTCCGAACTTTTCTTTTGTATCCTTTACTGCTTGCTCAATATACAGATTGAATAGCATCGGGGACAGGCTACAACCCTGTCTCACTCCCTTCCCAACCACTGCTTCCCTTTCATACCCCTCGACTCTTATAACTGCCGTCTTGTTTCTGTACAAATTGTAAATAGCCTTTCTTTCCCTGTATTTTACTCCTGCCACCTTCAGAATTTTTGCCTTTCCTTAATCTTTCTTCTAAGACAAGTCGTAGGGTCAGTATTGCCTCACGTGTTCCAACATTTCTACGGAATCCAAACTGATCTTCCCCGAGGTTGGCTTCTATCAGTTTTTCCATTCGTCTGTACAGAATTTGCGTTAGTATTTTGCAGCCGTGACTTATTAAACTGATAGTTCGGTAATTTTCACATCTGTCAACACCTGTTTCCTTTGGGATTGGGATTATAATATTCTTCTTGAAGTCTGAGGGTATTTCGCCTGTTTCATACATCTTGCTCACCAGATGGTAGAGTTTTGTCAGGACTGGCTCTCCCAAGGCTGTCACTAGTTCTAATGGAATGTTGTCTACTCTGGGGCCCTTGTTTCAGTGTTAGGTTAGGTAGGTTGAAGTAGTTCTAGATCCAGGGGACTGATGACCTAAGCAGTTTGTTGGCTTAGTTCTTAGAGCCATCTTTTGACCTTTCGCGTAAATTTTCTTTACATAAACGGCCGTATTTTTAGATTGCGTCGACATAGCTCACTTTTTTACACCACCAAGGGACCGTATACCGCAGAAAGTGCGATACATTTCCACTTATTATGTCCACCCCTACTCGAGGTAAACGTGTTTTAAGGGTTAGGTAGACAGACAGACGGTCAAGAAAGTGATACGAGTTTTTACCGATTTACGTGACAAAATCCTAACATCGAAAATAATTACCACAGTTACTGAATATGAGGGCCGCATAAGAATTTCCGCTACTCTTTATTCGAAATGTTTCTGTTGCAGTCGATACATCAGCATACTGATCGTAGCTACGCTTAGGATCCAAATCACGTATAAAGGAATGCAAATAAAATCAGTTTGCCTATACACGTGGTAGTTCAGATCCCACTATTAATGCAACCGCGTTTTAAATGTGCGAGCATTCCCATTACCAGCTACCTTAAGGAACACGTCGGCTAATAAACGATTTCTGGCTGTGACAGAATGGAGAATTCGAAACATTTTAGAATACGTTTGGCAGCTGCGTCGCCGTTTATTTGCTGGGGGGGGGGGGGGGGGGGGGGTGCAGAATTATCTTACTAAATTTACTCGCTAATAACAATTTTTTGTTATTTCGATAAACATCCCGAATGATTGTCACATAAGCGGTGACATACAGGTACGCGATTCATGTTTTTGAGTCCAGAAAACTTCATCTAACACGAAATGCAGATCATTTTGCCATTTTCATTGCGAAATTGCTGGCTTATTCATGTCTGGGGTAATAATAGAGGGCTGTTTGCCTGGGTTGTCTGCTAGCGTAGTGAAAGGTGTTTGCTACTGCAAGGGAGGTCTGGTTTGTTTTCTATTCGATGGAGGCAAATAGACTATCAGTAAAGGAATTTTAAGAAATTCTCCCGCCCCCAATAGGTTTTACTGCTACCTTTATTCTGTACTGGCGCCCTGTGGATATCGATGTGAAATTCTTGTAGAATTTCATACTTGTTACTGCCTACTTTTTCCGCTTCTGTCAATAACTGAATGATTTTTAACTGAATTTCGTTATGAATCTTCACGCATTGCTAAATTTGCACACTTTCATGGTAGGTCAGCAACGGTAAACCAGTATGACTGGTCTGAACGTTGACACGGATCATTTCGGGAAAGAATGCGCATAATATTTTGCTAATTCGTAACGATCTGGGGTACTTAGTCTTACTAGAACAGTTATGTTATCTCGATAAGCTGAAATTCATTTTTGTTAGTACAGTTCGTGCTAATTAGCGTTTATTCTTTCATTTATATCTTATATTTAGGTGTTGTGGTTAACACACCAATCAGTATTAATATAGTCTTACACATGATTGAAAACCGTCTGACAAATTTCGGATAGTTTTTCAATTTCACGCCTGTGCCTATTATATTGGTAGCACTTCGTCGCCTTGTCTGTTATGCTGTGTAGCAGACTTTAAAGCTGTGCGGATCAGCGTAACGAAAAGGCGAGGGGTCTCACTCGTTTTGTCCACGACTGTACGTCTATATCTACATCTACATGCAGACTCCGCAATCCACCATACGGTGCGTGGCAGAGGGTACCTCGCACCACAACTAGCATCTTCTCTTCCTGTTCCACTCCCAAACAGAACGAGGGAAAAATGATTACCTATATGTCTCTGTAAGAGCCCTAATATCTCTCATCTTTGTGGTCTTTCCGCGAAATATAAGTTGGCGGCAATAAATTGTACTGCAGTCAGCCTCATATGCTGGTTCTCTAAATTTCCTCAGTAGCGATTCACGAAAAGAACGCCTCCTTTCCTCTAGAGACTCCCACCCGAGTTCCTGAAGCATTTCTGTAACACTCGCGTTATGATCAAATCTACCAGTAACAAATCTAGCAGCCCGCCTCTGAATTGCTTCTACGTCCTCCCTCAATTCGACCTGATAGGGATTCCAAACGCTCGAGCAGTACTCGAGAATAGGTCGTATTAGTGTTTTATAAGCGGTCTCCTTTACAGATGAACCACATCTTCCCCAAATTCTAGCAATGAACCAAAGACGACTATCCGCCTTCCCCACAACTGCCATTACATGCTTGTCCCACTTCATATCGCTCTGCAATGTTACGCTCAACTATTTAATCGACGTGACTGTGTCAAGCGCTACACTACTAATGGAGTATTCAAACATTACGGGATTCTGTTTCCTATTCATCTGTATTAATTTATATTCATCTATATTTAGAGTTAGCTGCCATTCTTTACACCAATCACAAATCCTGTCCAAGTCATCTCGTATCCTCCTACAGTCACACAACGACGACACCGTCCCGTACATCACAGCATCATCAGCAAACAGCCGCACATTGCTATCCACCCTATCCAAAAGATAATTTATGTAGATAGAAAACAACAACGGACCTACCACACTTCCCTGGGGCACTCCAGGTGATACCCTCACCTCCGATGAACACTCACCATCGAGGACAACGTACTGGGTTCTATTACTTAAGAAGTCTTCGAGCCACTGACACACTTGGGAACCAATCCCATATGCCCGTACCTTAGTTAGGAGTCTGCAGTGGGGCACCGAATCAAACACTTTCCGGAAGTCGAGAAATATGGCATCCGTCTGATACCCTTCATCCATCGTTCGCAAGATATTTTGTGAAAAAAGGGCGAGTTGCGTTTCGCAGGAGCGATGCTTTCTAAAGCCGTGCTGATGCGTGGACAGCAACTTCTGTCTCAAGGGAATTCATTATGCGACGAACTTTAACAATGAGAACAGAGGAGTTGAAAATAAGCTAAGACAGTAAACACACACATCAAAAAAAAATTCTGTATCGCCCCAGTTACCAGAACTCTTGAAGATAGATGATGGCTGAATGTTGTGCCACAGACACAGTCGCTTTGGCTGTTCAGAGATGTCACTAAACCCGCCGAAAGATGTAAACAACCACGCATGAGGAGCACGTATTAGATGGAGGGGGTCGGACAGCCGATCAGTTCCAGTCATTCCACCAGGAAGGAGGTACATGGCTTGTGCCGTCTGTAGTTCAACTGTGCATAGACGGTCAGTACCGCGGATTGATCGCATCCGCATTGTTACTTTGGGCCAGGAAGGGCTCTCAACACGGAAAGTGTCCAGGTGTCTCGGAGAGAACTAAACCGATTATGTTTGGACATGGAGGAGATACAGAGTGACCGGAACTGTCGATGACATATCTCGCTCAGCTCGCCCAAGGGCTACTACTGCAGTGGATGACTGCTATCTATGAATTTTGGCTCGGGCCAACCCTGGCGCAACGCCACCATGTCGAATAATGCTTTTCAAGTAGACAGGACGTCCTGTGACGACAAACTGTGCGCAATAGGCTGCACGATGGGTAACTTCACCACGGACGTCTATGGCAAGGTCCATCTTTACAACCATGTCAATATGCTGGGCGGTACAGATAGGCCCAACAACATGCTGAATGGACCATTATTCACTGACGAGTGCCGCATATGCCTTCAACCAGACAATCGTCGGAGACGTGCATGGAGGAATCCCTGTCAGGCTGAACGCCTTAGACACACTGTCCAGTGAGTGCAGCAAGGCGGAGGTTCCCTGCTGTTTCGGGGTGGAATTATGTGCTGCCGACATACGCCGCTGGTAGTCAGAGAAGGCGCTGTAACAGCTGAACGATACGTGAATGCCATCGTCCAACTGATAGTGCAAGCATATTGGTAGCATACTGGCGAGGCATTCGTGTTCGTGGGCGACAATTCGCGCCCCCATCGTGGCCATCTTGTGAACGACTTCCTTCAGGATAACACCATCGGTCGTTTAGAGTGGCCAGCATGTTCTCTAGACATGGACCCTATCAAAAATGCCTGGGATAGATTGAAAAGGGCTGTTTATGGACGACCACTCTGAGGGATCTAGGCCGAATCTCCATTGCGGAGTTTGTCAATCTGGACCACCAGTGCCTTGATGAACTTGTGGACAGTATGCCACGACGAATACAGATATGCATCAATGCAAGAGGGCGTATTAGAGGTACCAGTGTGTACAACAATCTGGACCACCACCTCTGAAGGTCTCGCTATGTTGGTGATACAACATGCAATTTGTGGTTTGCATGAGCAATAAAAAGGGCGGAAATGATGTTTATGTTCATCCCTATTCCAATTTTCTGTACAGGTTCCCGAACTCTCGGAACTAAGGAGATGCAAAACATTTTTTGATGTGTGTACTTTATTCACAAATATTCGCAAACTTCGTAAATATCCAACAACGTGAGACCACTGTACGTACAGATTTCACAAAAAGCACTTGTTGATAGGTTCGAATAGTTTTACAACCAGTGTCAGAAGTTTCTTGTATTTAATGGTGATTGCTCTGCAGGCCAGTAAAGGAACTTTGCTAGCAACTTTTGTTTCCTTTATTTTCAGAGACCATTCAGCGAACTTTTCAGAAGCACCTCATGTTACGACAGATTCACCAAAAGTGTGAAAATTCCGCAATAACATGAGGTTAGACAAAGTTCTGTTTATTAATGTAGCTTTTCTAACGTGTTTCATACAAAATTAAAAGTATGTGACAAACGCCAACATGTTTAATATGTTGCTGGTCCAACGTCTCTTGTTAAGTCTATGACCAAGTATCTCATAAGTGTAGCTGAAATTTAAATGCAGGTTAAACCTTTGTGATCTGAAACGACTTCCAACACCCGTGTCATTAATAAAAATGGCATCTACTCTGCCTATTTCTCATCTGGAGTCTCAAACACCAGAAGTCAGACCAAATGGTGAGCAGATAGTATGTTGTATTAGATAAGGGCTTCAGGAAGAAGTACCAGCTAATTATACAGCGGTAATTCCCCCTTGCTTCTTACTTTACAGTATTTACATACACTATGCGATCAAAAGTATCCGGACACCTGGCTGAAAATGACTTACAAGTTCGTGGCGCCCTCCATCGGTAATGCTGCAATTCGATATGGTGTTGGCCCACCCTTAGCCTTGATGGCAGCTTCCACTCTCGCAAGCATACGTTCATTCAGGTGCTTGGAGGTTTCTTGGGGAATGGCAGCCCATTCTTCACGGAGTGATGCACTGAGGAGTGGTATTGACGCCGGTTGGTGAGGCCTGGCACGAACTCGGCATTCCAAAACATCCCAAATGTGTTCCATAGGATTCAGGTCAGGACTCTGTGCAGGTCAGTCCATTACAGGGATGTTATTGTCGTGTAACCACTCCGCCACAGGCCGTGAATTGTGAACAGGTGCTCCATCGTGTTGAAAGATGCAATCGCTATCCCCAAATGGCTCTCCAACAGTGGGAAGCAAGAAGGTGCACAAAACATCAATGTAGGGTTGTGCTGTGATAGTGCCACGCAAAACAACAAAGGCTGGAAGCTTCCTCCATTGAAAAGACGACCACACCCTAACAAAAAATGGTTCAAATGGCTCTGAGCACTATGGGACTTAACATCTGTGGTCATCAGTCCCCTAGAACTTAGAACTACTTAAACCTAACTAACCTACGGACATCACACACATCCATGCCTGAGGCAGGATTCGAACCTGCGACCGTAGCACACCCTAACACCACCGCCTCTGAGTTTCACTATTGGCACTACACACGCTGTCAGATGACGTTCACCGGGCATTTGCCATACCCACACCCTGCCATTGAATCGCCACAGTGTGTACCGTGATTCGTCACTCCACACAATGTTTTACCACTGTTCGATCGTCCAATGTTTACGCTCCTTACACCAAGTGATGCATCGTCTGGCATTTACCGGCGTGATGTGTGGCTTACGAGCAGTCGCTCGACCATGAAATCCAAGTTCACTCACCTCTCACCCAACTGTCATAGAACTTGCAGTGGATCCTGATGCAGTTTGGAATTCCAGTGTGATGTTCTGGATAGATGTCTGCCTACTACACATTACGACCCTCTTCAGCTGTCTGCGGTCTCTGTCAGTCAACAGTCGAGGTCAGCCTCTATGCTTTTGCACTGTACATGTCCCTCCACGTTTCCACTTCACTATCACATCGAAAACAGTGGACCTAGTGATGTTTAGGAGCGTGGAAATCTCGCATAGAGACGTATGACGCAAGTGACACCCAATCACCTGGCCACATTCGAGGTCCTTGAGTTGTGTGGAGCGCCCAATTCTGCTCTCTGACGATGTCTAATGACTACTGAGGACGCTGATATGGAGTACCTGGCAGTAGGTGGCAGCACAGTGCACCTAAGATGAAAAACGTTTGGGGTGTCCGGATACTTTTCATCACAAACTGTATCTGCATATCCTCTACAGTTAATTCTGTTTCTCTCTTCTTAACTTTCGCAGTTTAGTCTGCGCAGTCCTCCTGCTGGAGATTCCTGGTGCTACATGGGAACCTGTCAGCTCACTCTGAGATAAGTGCAGTTACTATAGGCACGAATTCGAAATATGGGTTAGCACCTGGACACCCGGCAGCATGGTCACGTATGCTACAGGCAGGTTGCCTTCACTCATACAGAGTCTGTGGGCATCAGGTAGCCCGCAGGTGGGCATGTGAGCTGCAAGAGCCTACTGTACTCCTCACCTACTGAAAAAAAAATGCAGAATTGACCCAAACGCTAAGGCAGACACTCTCGTAGAAGTCTTCACCAATGACTTCATCCGCATCAATGAACCTACCAACCGAGACCACGTTCCAGAAGCAGTGGGACAGCTACAAATATTCATGGCGAGATCAAAGTATCAAAGGTGGGTCAGATATGATAGTCGGATGCTTCTATAGACCACCTGCATCAGCAACCGTAGTAGTTGAGCGCCTCAGAGAGGACCTGCAGAACGTCGTGAAGAAGTTTCGTGATCATACTATTGTAATAGGGGGAGACTTCAATCTACCAGGTATAGAATGGGATAGTCACACAATCAGAACTGGAGCCAGGGACAGAGACTCTTGTGACATTATCCTGACTGCCTTGTCCGAGAATTACTTCGAGCAGATAGTTAGAGAACCAACTCGTGAAGCTAACGTTTTAGACCTCATAGCAACAAATAGACCGGAACTTTTCGACTCCGTGAATGTAGAAGAGGGTATCAGTGATCATAAGTCAGTGGTTGCATCAATGACTACAAGTGTAATAAGAAATGCCAAGAAAGGAAGGAAATATATTTGCTTAACAAGAGTGATAGGGCACAAATCGCAGAATATCTGAGTGACCACCATCAAACGTTCATTTCTGAGGAAGAGGATGTGGAACAAAAATGGAAAAAATTCAGAAACATCGTCCAGTACGCCTTAGATAAGTTCGTACCGACTAAGGTCCAAAGCGAGGGGAAAGATCCACCGTGGTATAACAATCATGTACGAAAGGTACTACGGAAACAAAGAAAGCTTCATCATAGGTTTAAGAGTAGTCGAATCATAGCTGATAAGGAAAAGCTGAACGAAGCGAAAAAGAGCGTAAAGAGAGCAATGAGAGAAGCATTCAACGAATTCGAACATAAAACATTGGCAAACAATCTAAACAAGAACCCTAAAAAGTTTTGGTCATATGTAAAATCGGTAAGCGGATCTAAATCCCCTATTCAGTCACTCGTTGACCACGATGGCACCGAAACAGAGGACGACCGAAGAAAGGCAGAAATACTGAATTCAGTGTTCCGAAACTGTTTCACTGCGGAAAATCGTAACACGGTCCCTGACTTCAGCCGTCGCACGGACGCCAAAATGGAAAATATTGAAATAAACGATATCGGAATTGAAAAACAACTGCTATCACTTAGTAGCGGAAAAGCATCCGGACCAGACGAGATACCCTTAAGATTCTACAGTGATTATGCTAAAGAACTTGCCCCCTTTCTATCAGCAATTTATCGTAGATCGCTGGAAGAACGTAAAGTACCTAGCGACTGGAAGAAAGCGCAGGTCGTTCCCATTTTCAAGAAGGGTCATAAATCAGATGCGAATAATTATAGGCCTATTTCGCTTACGTCAATCTGTTGTAGAATAATGGAACATGTTTTGTGTTCTCGTATTATGACGTTCTTAGATAATACAAATCTCCTTCATCATAACCAACATGGATTCCGCAAACAGAGATCATGTGAAACTCAGCTCGCCCTATTTGCCCAAGAAATTCACAGTGCCGTAGACACTGGCGAGCAGATTGATGCCGTATTCCTGGACTTCAGGAAGGCATTTGATACGGTTCCGCACTTACGTTTAGTGAAAAAAATACGAGCTTACGGAATATCGGACCAGGTTTGTGATTGGATTCAGGATTTCCTAGAAGAAAGAACACAACATGTCATTCTTAACGGTTCAAAATCTGCAGATGTAGAGGTAATTTCGGGAGTACCGCAGGGAAGCGTGATAGGACCGTTATTGTTTACAATATACATAAATGACTTAGTTGACAACATCGGTAGCTCCGTGAGGCTATTTGCAGATGACACGGTTGTCTACAAGAAAGTAGCAACATCAGAAGACTCGTACGTACTCCAGGAGGACCTGCAGAGGATTAATGCATGGTGCGACAGCTGGCAGCTTTCCCTAAACGTAGATAAATGTAATATAATGCGCATACATAGGGGCAGAAATCCATTCCAGTACGATTATGCCATAGGTGGTAAATCATTGGAAGCGGTAACGACCGTAAAATACTTAGGAGTTACTATCCGGAGCGATCTGAAGTGGAATGATCACATAAAACAAATAGTGGGAAAAGCAGGCGCCAGGTTGAGATTCACAGGAAGAATTCTAAGAAAATGTGACTCATCGACGAAAGAAGTAGCTTACAAAACGCTTGTTCTTCCGATTCTTGAGTATTGCTCATCAGTATGGGACCCTTACCAGGTTGGATTAATAGAAGAGATAGACATGATCCAGCGAAAAGCAGCGCGATTCGTCATGGGGACATTTAGTCAGCGCGAGAGCGTTACGGAGATGCTGAACAAGCTCCAGTGGCGGACACTTCAAGAAAGGCGTTACGCAATACGGAGAGGTTTATTATCGAAATTACGAGAGAGCACATTCCGGGAAGAGATGGGCAACATATTACTACCACCCACATATACCTCGCGTAATGATCACAACGAAAAGATCCGAGAAATTAGAGCAAATACGGAGACTTACAAGCAGTCGTTCTTCCCACGCACAATTCGTGAATGGAACAGGGAAGGGGGGATCAGATAGTGGTACAATAAGTACCCTCCGCCACACACCGTAAGGTGGCTCGCGGAGTATAGATGTAGATGTAGATGTAGGACAAAAACTGCCACATTGAAGAAATCACTGCAGAAAGAGTGACGACTCCAACCACCTCAATGCAAGGAAGGCAGGTGACCCTGACCTCACGAATAAGATGCTGAAACTAATGCTCCCAATAGCAGCCTGGCCATGGCATTCAATATCTTACAAACTGGACAGTACACCTGTTATAACCTTTAATCACCAATAATTGCGTGGATATTCAAACACACTCACTTAGAAACAATAGCTGGTTACATGATAACAACTCAGTATCTCTCATTCGACTGCCGTGCCGTGACATGCGGCCGGCGCCGTTCGTAGCTAGGTGGCGCTCCCGCGCTCAGCCGAGTTGCAGAGCGCCTCTATTGTCGTTTGCGCGTACTGTGTGGCGGCACTGTTAAATCTCGTGGCACTGTCACAACACTTTCCCCATCCTTGAAAAAAAACACTCACTTCCTTGGAGACACGGACAGTGCGGAGACATTCGTGGCCTCTTGTGAGGCACCGAGAAGATCCCGCAGAGAGACACGAGAGTATGGTCGAAAACGTCCAGGACGGAAGCTCGTGCGTGGAACGTGCCTCCTGGACGAGATGATGGGTGAAAACTCCGGAGCAGCATCCATAGGTGTCGTGGACCTGGGGGTGTTCTCCAGCGAGATGGGTTCCGGGGAAGGCGGCGTTCGACTGGGGCCGGTTCCGGCGTACTCGGAGGTGGTAGCGACGTCGGCTGCATCAACACGTACGGTAGATCGACAGCAGCGACAGGACTGGCTTCTCGGGCTGGTGGAGGCGAAGGAGGGGGCGGTGGCACCGGCGTGGCCACCACTCGTGGGCGCATCTGGTCGTAATAGCGAACAACCGTGCCGTCGTCCGTACGTATTTCACAAAGCCGGCGGCTGCGAAGAGGCTTGACCACCCCTGGAATCCATTCAGGGCGAGATCCATACCCTCGTGACCACACGTCGGCGCCCACCGAGTATTTTCCCGCACTAGGGGACACAGCACAAGGCCTGACAGGGTGAAGCAGGTGCAGTGGAGTGCGCGGTTGGCGGCCATGCAAGAGTTCAGCAGGGCTGCGATCACCCAGAGGCGTGAAGCGATAAGAACTCAGAAATTGCAGCAGAGCGTCATCTGTGGAAAAATAACTAAGGAATTTTTTCATCTGGCTTTTGAAAGTGCGGACGAGGCGCTCGACCTCCCCATTCGATTGCGGATGGAAGGGCGGTGCTGTAACATGATGAATCCCTTGTCCAGTACAAAAATTACGGAAGGCCTGCAAAGAGAACTGAGGGCCATTGTCCGTGACGATCGTGGATGGAAGGCCTTCTAGCACAAAGATTTTGGACAAAGCCAGCGTCGTCGCCGCAGTGGTGGGCAACGGACATCGAACAACAAACGGAAACTTCGAGAAGGCGTCAATCAACTAGCCAATAAGTACCGAGGAAGGAGCCGGCAAAGTCAGCATGCACCCATTCCCATGGCTGCGCCTGATCAGGCCACGGAGAGGGCATTGGACGAGGTGCAGCCAGTTGTTGAGCACACTGATCACACGCAGCAACCATGTGGGCGATGTCCAAATCAATACCAGGCCAATAAACGTGCCTGCAGGCCAGGGACTTAGTTTGAGAAATCCCCCAATGGCCTTCATGCCGTTGGGCGATAGTGAATATCATAGTGAAAACGAGACAAGTATAAGGCCCAACGTTGCAGGCGGTGAGCTGCCTTATCCGGAAGTGACGCCGATGGGCTGAACAGAGAGACCAGTGGCTTGTGGTCGGTGATGAGGCGAAACTTAGAACAATGCAAAAAAATTCTGAACTTTATTAGAGCATAAATGATAGTGAGCGCCTCCTTTTCGATTTGAGAGTAACTCCGTTGCGCATCGTTGAGGGTCTTGGAAGCATAGGCGATGGGTCGTTCCGACCCATCCTCATACCGATGGGCGAGAATAGCCCCTGGGCCATACTGTGACGCGTCAGTCGCCAGAACCAACTGCTGACCCGGACGGAATGTGGCAAGACAAGGCGCCGACTGCAATTGAGCCTTCAGGCGGACAAAAGCCTGCTCACACTCGTCGGACCAACAGAAAGGGACGTTTTTTCGTAACAGCTGACGCAGAGGATGAGCTACCGCCGCCGCGGATGGAATGAATTTGTGATAATAAGCAATCTTGCCTAGAAACACCTGAAGTTCTTTGACCGTAGACGGCTGGGGTAGAGCGTTAATGGCCGCAACGTGCTGACGTAGAGGACGTATACCCTCACGGGACAAGTGGAAACCAAGATACAATGGAGGGTTCGAAGAACTATGAGTTGTCCAGATTGCACCTCAACCCAGCCGAATGCAAAACCCGAAACAGTGAACGCAAATTGCGAAGGTGCTACTCAGTGGAGGCCCCCATGACAACAATGTCACGGGGGCAGCCGGGAACGGAAGCCGTAAGCTGTTCCAAAAACCGCTGAAAAATGGCCGGCGCGCTAGCGACGCCAAATGGTAACCGCTGGTACTGCTACAACCCACAAGGAGTGTTGAAGATGAGAAATTCCTTGGAAGAAGCATCCAACGGCAACTGATGGTATGCCTCCGATAAGTCAAGTTTGGAAAAGAACTGGCCCCCAGCGAGGTTGGTAAATAACTCCTCAGGACGGGGAAGAGGATAAGTGTCAATGAGGCTCTGAGCGTTCACAGTGGCTTTAAAATCACCACACAATCGCAGACTCCCGTTTGGTTTAGAAACCACCACGATTGGCGATGCCCATTCGCTGGAGGTAACAGGAAGGAGAATCCCTGAAGCTGTTAACCTGTCTATCTCAGCCTTGACAGGTGCACGCAACGCTACCGGAATAGGGCGTGCCCGGAAAAACTTAGGGCGAGCTGTAGGTTTAAGAGTAATGTGGGCTTCAAAATCCTTGGCACGACCCAGACCAGCATAGAACGCGGACGAAAATTCAGAACACAAGCCATCCAGCTGTTGATACGGAATGTCCTCAGATATGAGGTGCACATCATCATCAATGGAGAACCCGAACAACTGGAAAGCATCATAACCGAACAGGTTTTCAGTGCCCGCATGATCCACCACATAAAACGTGAGGGGCCTAACAACAGACTTGTAGGCAGTGGAAGCATCACACTGGCCAATGATAGGAATTTTCTGTTTGTTATAAGTTCTCAGATTTCGCGTAACTGGAGACAAGGGAGGGGAGCCCAACTCCAAATACGTGCAAGAATTAATGAGAGTTACTGCAGGGCCAGTGTCTACTTCCATGTGAATGTCTTTATCCAGAACACGAACAGTAACAAACAACTTATTTGTTTGAGAAAGCACGCAGTTAACATCCATGTCCGATGCCTCGTCCTTGTCGACAGGAACTTTAGGGGACTGACACACAGAAGCAATGTGGCCTTTTTTCCTACATGAATTACACGTGGCCCAACGTTTTGGACACGCGGCCTGTCATGCTGTAAAAAACAACGTGGACAAGAAGGAAGTGCAGAACGAACTTGCTTCTGTGGGTGCTGTTGTCGCTGCAAGCGTTGCGGCCCACCGCGACGTTGTGTATGCGAGTGAACCGCCGCCACATCTTCGTTCTCCTGTGAAACAGGCAAATTGTCCGTGTCGAAAGTTGACTGTACAGCGCCTACATCACACCACGCGTCTATTTGCGCGCCAGCAGCGTAAGACACTTCAAAGGATTGAGCGATGCTTAGAACTTCCGACAACGACGGGTTTGGCTGTTGTAGGGCACGTTGCCGAACTTCTTTATCAGGAGCAAGCCGTAGAATAGCATCCCTAACTATTGAATCAGCATAAGACACATGATGAGCGTCCGTGACAAACTGACATTTCCTACTCAGACCGTGTAGTTCTGCCGCCCAAGCCCGGTAAGATTGATGGGGCTGTTTACAACACTGGTATAACGCCACGCGGGGCGGCAACGACGTGGGTGTTTTTTCGGTAATAGTTAGACGATAAGTCACACATTTCTTGGAAGGACAGAGAGGCAGGTTCCTGCAGAGGGGCTAACTGAGATAGCAGCTGATAGATCCGTGGGGAAATCCAAGATAGAAATAACGACTTACACATAGGAGCGTCGACAATGCCGAAAGCCAAGAAGTGTTGCCGCAAACGCTTCTCATAATCCTCCCAGTCTTCAGTGGCCTCGTCGAAAGGAGGGAACGGAGGCAGAGAAGAGGAAGACAGACGATGAGTAAGCGATGTTGACAACGCCTGAATAGCAGCCGTGTTTGTTGTTCAATGGGCGCTTGCATAAGCTGTTCCATGTCTGCCCCGTCACGAACACACAAACCCACAATGCAGTGAAAATATCTGACCTCTTCACCAAAAAGTGTTATAACCTTTAATCACCAATAATTGCGTGGATATTCAAACACACTCACTTAGAAACAATAGCTGGTTACATGAAAACAACTCAGTATCTCTTATTCGACTGCCGTGCCGTGACATGCGGTCGGCGCCGTTCGTAGCTAGGTGGCGCTCCCGCGCTCAGCCGAGTTACGGAGCGCCTCTATCGCTGTTTGCGCGTACTGTCGTGGCGGCACTGTTAAATGTCATGGCACTGTCACAACAGTAACAATGAAATCTGATCTAAATAACCAATGAGCAGATTTATGCCTACATCACATACAAATATTACTGAAAATCAGAACCAAAACACCCAGAGATAGAAAAGAGAGAAAAAAATTATTGGTAGTAGTTGCGGTGTAATTAGAGCAGGTGACGGATGCCAGCTTGATCTGCCACAGTATGCCATGACCATCCCCTGTGATATGTTCAGTTGTAGCTTATCTTCACTGAGCCAGTGCTTATTAACACACAATGTAGTCTTCTTGTTTACACCTAATAGACTACTATGATTACCAATTTTATTTTTTAATGACCTGACATTTATATATAAGAATAATAAATAAGTCATCACCACAAAATGGTAAATGTGGATTCTTAGGCAGTAGCACATCATTGTCTTCACTTTATACACAGTCTTCTGTTAAGAGGAGATTGCATACACGCAACAGCAGATAGCTCCTTGATTGCATTGAATGCAGATGCCCCCAGCAAAGTAATTTGCTCAGAACCACCCACATAAAAATCACCGTTCCTTTCTTGTTCTGGCAGACTCTCATACAATGACTTCTTTCTTTTCATACAAAATTTTTTTGCTCAGAACCACCCACATAAAAATCACCGTTCCTTTCTTGTTCTGGCAGACTCTCATACAATGACTTCTTTCTTTTCATACAAAATTTTTTGTATTTGTTTTATGCAATGTCCTACTAATATAATTGAACATTTGTAATACTGTCCAATGAAAGGAAAGTAATTGTTTCCTTTTTCATGGATTTGTCTATGCATTTGTAGCATAAACAGTAACTATGAAAAGATGACCAAATAATGTATTACTTATATTATTATAAGGTGATAATTTAATGGCACAACTGAAAAATGGGACTGCCTGTTAGGACACATCTTGAGACATGAAGGAATAGTCAAGTAAATTTGGTACTGAAGGGAAGTGGGTGGGTTAAAAATTACAGAGGTGCACCTAGGTCTGACTATGGTATGCAGGTTCAAATGGATGTAAGTTGTGCTTTATAATAAAATGTAATGGAAGCTGTGCCTTGTAACAAAATGTATCCAAGTTTCCTGAATAAATTAATTACAGTTACAGCCCATGCTTTTAAGTGTGATATCCTCATGGATTTGTGCATCAGTACAAATTGTCAGGGGTATCAAATACAAGTCTGTATCACTTTTATTTTCAATTAACTATTCTCAGTTCAAATATTTACTAGCAACAAACATTTGATATAATAGTCTGTTGATGTAGACCCATTTATAATATGATCCAGCATGTTGAAGAAAGTGTACAAGAAAAACACTCCATCCACACAGCCCTTGAAGGACCAACGGTACTGACTGGCTGCCGTGTCATCCTCAGCCTTAGTCATCACTGGGTGTGGATACAGAGGGGCGTGTGGTCAGCACACAACTCTCCCAGCCGCTGTCAGCTTTCCTGACCAGTGTCGCTACTTCTCAGTTAAGCAGCTCTCAATAGGCCTCACAAGAACTGAGTGCACCTCGCTTGCCAACAGCACTGCGCAGACCCCGATGGTGACCCATCTGAGTGCTAGCCGAGCCCAACAGCTCTTAGTATCTGTGATCTGACGGGAACTGATGTTACCACTGCGGCAAGACCATTGGCCAAGGAAAATATTGGTTTCGTTTTTTATTGTGTTGTGACCACAGGAAACTAAGGTGCAATTGACTTGCGCATGTTCCCTGGTGTAATACGTAACTCACAAACTTCAGCATGTTTACACAAAAAACATTAAATACAAAATAATTTTTAATCATTATGGGCTCCAAATATTTAGGTATTCTGTGTAATATTTTCACCCCTAGCAGATTTGTATGTTTGCGATATTATTTATTTCAGTGTTACAAGATCAGTGATTAAAAAATGGCTACTTGCAAATTGCTTCCCCACAAATAAAGAGTATTAGATACGTATTTCAACACATGAAGCAAGCTTACAGGATACTCCCTCAAGGTAAAATTCACATCTGTTGGCAATAGTTTGTCAGTGGTGTTACTAATGCAATATACCTCATGCCCTTGTTCCCTGCAAACCAAGTTGAACCTGGAATATTAGACAATGAATGCCGGTGTAATAAAATCTCAATCAATTCTGTAATGTTTAATACAGTTACAATTCCACATTTTGCTCGTCTTTACTCTCAGTGCATTTCCTTTGCCATAACTGAATAATAAATCTGTAAAAATGTAATTGCAAAAATCACAGTACAGCATTTAAATATACTATCGATACTGTACCGATTAGAGTGAGTACTGTTATTAGCTAACAAGAATAGACACTACATTAACCATTGTTTATTAGCATTTTTATGACTAATGTAGAAATAAGCCAAAAACCTGTAGTCATTCTTGAAGCACTTAACGATGCTGTACTTTATGCACATTCCTCAAGCATGCAGCATCAGTATTTGGGCATAGTCTGAGAGCGTTAAGACAATACACAGTAGTTGAAGCGGATGCGGTATCTTCTGTGAACAATGTTACTTCCCATGTTTTGATGTGGGAATGGTCTTGTGTTGACTTTATAAAGTTCTGTCAAATCATAGTTACAATAAGACACATCCTTAAATTGCATATTTCTAGTTCGTTAATGAGTTTACTATAGGTGAACATGGATTTGACCTATTTACAACGAGAATCGTCACACTCGTTGACGTACTTCATTCGTAATCCTTTACAAATTTGTTGCAAGGAGCATACAATCTGTTCAGTTGGAAGCAGCCTGACCCCTACTGAAGAAAGCCTACCACCTACTGAACAGCCCACCACCGGCGAGCACAAGCTGAGCCGTGATTGATGCAGGTCAGTGCGCAAATGGGTGTATAACAGCCTCCCAAATTAAAGATCACTCTCAACAACATGAAAGACACTGACACCCCAGATGGACATCCACAGTGATCACCCTGAGATGAAAGGCAAAAAGGCAATGTTGGCCAACTGCGCAACATGAATGACAAAGGCTACCTGAGAGGATAGAGTCAGATCAACTCGAACAGTGAAGATTGCCCAAACAATGATAGCTGATGAAGTAAGACACTACAAAGGGTGGCTGGCACAGCAGGAAGAACTGAATCATAATATCAGCAACATTGAAGAAGATAAAAGACACCGAAGGCTGAGTCATCTATGAGACACCATGGCAGACCGTTTTGGCTACCATATTGGAAAGGAAACGATTAGTCCCAGCTAAAGCTGGAACCTGAGGAAAAAAACCCCAACACATAACATTATTTACTTGTCATTTTCTTATAATATATCCCTTAGCTATACATGTACCACATATAAATTCAAAGTTCTTGTCTTTTCTTTAGCTATGTGTATTATTTCTGTGTCAAATTTGTAACAGCAGTTTAAAGAAATAGTTTAAAATGGTAAGATCGAACAAAAGAAATTATCTACTTTTTGCAAGAAATGCAATAAAAGTAAAAGTTGTTAATACCTATGGCTGGAAAGGGTAGTTAGCATGCACTCAAACAGCCTGCTCTTCCCCCTGATGGAGGAGACTAGGGGCAGGGGAGGGGGGAGGATAATAACCTTACCTTTAATTTTTTTTGGGGGTGGGGGTGGGGGATGAAGGGCAGGCTTGGATAGCAATGGAGCGGTTTGCATCTGCTAATATTAATAAAAATAAGATACAGTGTTAAGCCATGTTGTTAATGACATGCCATACCCATGGTTCTAAATATGTGTTACTCAGGGAATATAGTTGATAGTTATTTATCTGTGTTATTTCTTTCAGGTAACTTTAAAAAAAAAAAGGTTGAGGATAATCAATGGACAACCTGTAGCTAGTCGCCTTTCTCATGCCCCTGGCAAATTATGAGAAATATGGGAAATAATTTATAAGCTTTTGAAACTTTAGGAAAATACTCATACTGGATTTAGTAATGAGAAACAGAAAAGTTCCCTCTCCTTGTGGGTGAGCGTCTGCCTCCACCGCCCTTTAATTCAATTTTTTGAACTTTATTTTTCTGTTTTTGTGTAAAACAGTTCATCATTCAAAGACGTCTATTACGATGAAAAATATTCTTAGTGAAATTCTGCTCAAAGAAGTTCATATACATGTTTTAAACAAGACAAACATGTTAGGATTACAGGAGACCACTCACCGGAAAACAGAAGTATTGAGTTGCTGATAGACACAAACAAAAGAAAGAAAACTTGCTAGCTGTAAGACCTATCCTTTGACACAAGCTATACAAACAAAAACAAACTTACTCTCTCTCTCTCTCTCTCTCTCTCTCTCTCTCTCTCTCTCTCTCTCTCCATGCTGCCAGCTAGACTGACTTGTCAGTGATATTTTGATTTTGTGGCAGGTGGGCTGATTGTGGCGGGGTAGTGTCAAGTGAGGTGGGTCAAGGGAAAGGAGGTGGGAGGCAGCGAGATGAGCTGGTAATGGGTAGCTAGCAGCTTGGACAGAGAGGGCCAGTTTGCCTGCTAGGAATGTGGGAAGGAGGGGTGGCAGATATATGGGCTGGCACAATTGTAGCGGCCAGTGGGAAGGGGCACATGCTGAAAGCAACTTAACTTGGGAGGGGTGACAGGACAGAGAGGACAGTAACTAGGTTGAGGATTTAGGGGCAGCAGGTTAATGTAGGTTGAGGCCGGGATAATTTCAGAAACAGAGAAAATGCTTTAAGGGTAACTCTGGTCTGTGTGGTTCAGAAAAGCTAATGGTGGAGGGGAGGGAAGCAACTTAACTTGAGAGGGGTGACAGGACAGAGAGGACAGAAATTAGGTTGAGGGTTTAGGGGAAGCAGGTTAATGTAGTTTGAGGCCGGGATAATTTCAGAAACAGAGAAAATGCTTTAAGGGTAACTCTGGTCTGTGTAGTTCAGAAAAGCTAATGGTGGAGGGGAGGATCTATATAATCTGGGTTGTGAACCAGCCATTAAAATCAATCATTTTATATTCAGCTGAAAGTTGTGCCACAAGAACGGTCTACTTTGCTTTTGGCCACAGTTTGGGGGTGCCCATTCATCCTGGTAGACAGCTGGTTGGTAGTCATCCAAAACAGAAAGCTGTGCAGTGATTGAAACAGAGCTGGTATTTGATGTCTGCTTTCACAGGTGACCCAGCCTCTAAAGGGGTAGGATGAGCCAGTGACACAACTAGTGTAGTAGGTGCTGAGTGTGTGGGTTAGGCAGATCTTGTACTTTGGTCTGCCCCATGTATAAGATCTTTGTGATAAACAGATGAGTGTGGGCGTGGCACAGAGATACACTAGGATGATGTGTAGGTTGGGTGTCCAGCGAAACACCACTTTAGGAGGGGTGCAAAGGTTCTTGGGTATGATGCCCCTCTTCAGGGCGGGAAGAGAGATGAAGCCCTGGTGAACAATATGGTTCACCTGTTCCACTCCAGAGTGATATTGGGTGATGAGGGGATACTCCTTTTAGCTGCTTCTTGGGGATGGTGGAAGGATTGGGGGTGTGTGAGAATACAGCATTGGAAATTTATTTGTGGACTAGACTGGGGGAATGTTGCTGTCTGCGAAGGCCTTTGCGAGCCCTTCAGTATACGGGGCAAGAGAGTGATCAGAGCAGATATGTCGTCCACAGGTGGCTAAGCTGTAGATGGAGGGATTTTTTTGTGTGAAAGGGACAGCAGCTGTCAAAATGCAGGTACTGTTGGTGGTTAGTGAGTTTGATGTTGACTGAGGTGTGGATGGAGCCATCAGAGAGGTGGAGGTCACCTTCCAGGAAGGTGGCACATTGTGTAGAGGAGTACCAGGTGAAGCACATAGGAGAAAGGGTGTTGAGGTTCTGAAGGAATGTGGATAGGTTGCCTTGACCCTGAGTCCAGATTGTTAAGATGTACCTTCAACAAACCTTAACAAGACTGGGGGGTTGGGAGATGGATCATTGAATATTTGGGGAATGACTCCATAACTGTAATGTTCGGTCAGTTTGCATTCTAAACATTTTCATAGTAATTGTATCTCAGTCTAAGAGTCATTCATTGACATCCTACAATAAATCCTACAGTGAAAATTGGGATTTCTCTGAGGAATCTAGAAAATTGCATACTTCCTGCAAAGCAGCATCAAACTTGGTACCAATACTGTGCCCCCACCCCCCATTTCAAACAGTTGAGGGGTTTGACACTAATTTAGCATAGCAGTCTTGATTATAACAGTCTTCTGCAGCTACTGAACACAAAACATTTTTGATATTTTCAGCAACTTTTCTGCAAAAATTATAAGCACATTTATCCGCTTTCTCAGGCAGTGTGTGTTTCAGAGTTAATTGTATCATTGCCATCAATATCTTAGTGAAACTCTTGTGAATGGGGTTCAGTCATCTGGAAAAGTGCCTAAAACCAGCCAGATGCATGTCAAAAGATGTTGCTGAGGTCTCCCATCACAGCATTACACAGCAGGAGAGACATCAGACAGACATCGAAAGTGTAGCACCATCATGTTTACCGCGACAAAGAAACTACAGTGGTGCTATCTTTTTGTTTGGTCATCAGCCTACTCAGTTACAGATATGAGATGCGTAAACTTTCACACAACCTCTCCCCCCCCCCCCTCCCTCCCCCCCTCCCTCCCCCCACTCCCTCACAAATGTCTAGACATGGCACTCACGAAATGAATTGTCATAACCATCTCTCAACCACATCATTTACATTTACAATAGCTATGGCTTAAGTTACAAAATCAAATCAGTGCCTCCAACTAGACATTTCCATTTCAATCACAGAAATCTTGTCATTAATATTATCTCGTTAAATACACAGAAGCAGAGTCTCTATTAAGAAGTTATTTTTCCCAAATATGTTTGCAGGAATAAGTGAATTATTGCCCAGATCATCCTAAAATGATGGATTTATTGCATCAGAAGACCTGAAATTCTCACAATCTTTGATCCTGAAGCATAAACCAGGTAAGTAACATAGCCGTATGATATGTTATATTATTTTAAACTGTCTTCATCCAATACAAAAGAAGTGACTTCATTCTTGTGGGTTTATGTCCAAATAAGTTGATGACCACTGATAAAGAATTTACATGATTGTACTATGCACCTGAAAAACAAACGAATTCAGTCTTGGCCACAACCCATTTCATCTACTGTATCTCTCTCACTGTAATGTTACTGGAAACTTATTACCTACAGATGTACTGTCACTGAAGAAACAAATGCAACGTAACTGACTTTGCTTTTGCACAAATGCAAAAATGTGCACAAGCACAGGTCATTGTTCTGTTGACAGCAGTTCTTGTACCAAAACTTCAGCTAACAGAAATTGGAGTGATCTCTTCAATGACAAACTGTTGCTCACTAGGATATGGTGCAGCAATGTGGAGATCTGTCTTGACAGTTATTCACAGCGGCAGCTGCTCCACCAATTGTTGATTCTCTGCAAGTCTTCCTGCACTTCGCTACAGTCTTCCAGCTTCTCAGTCTCCATACAAATAAATACACTCATGTAACTACTGGAGCTCCAATTACGCAGTATCTCATTCTGCAGGTGCTCCGGTGGTCCCAGTTGCCAATGGTGGACTGGAAGCCAAGTGGTGACCTCTCCAGTTGTCAGGACGCTAGGAAATGACTGTGGACGCGTCAGAAACGCTAAAGAAACATTATTAATTCATAACCCCTTTATTCCTGCTGAGTACAATGTGGCCCGCGTAACACAGGCTGGCTGAGTTTGTGTGATATCAACGACTTTTCCCGAGTCCTCGCTGACTCGTAGTGATGACACCAGCTCTGGGCCGCACCAGTCTTGCTAGCGCAGTGCTGCGCACTCTGACGTAGCGGCGAAATGTCCTTACATCGTACTTCAGCTGTGCGTAGCTGGTGGCACCCGGCTGGCCAGCTGGCTTGGCTGCGGACAGCAAGCCGCTGCACGTAAGAGGCTCTGGGTTGGAGTCCCAGCGTTGTCGGCACGAGAGGCATCCTCATAGTGCAGAGTGTACTCTATCCCACCCCGTCTTCTTCTGTGCTCCTCCTGGTGGCTCGTCCATGGTGGAAGGGCGGAACAGGCTGCAGTCCCCCAGCGTCGTCGGCTCACCCGGTCGTGACGGCGGATGCACAGGGCCTAGGCCCTACACGATCTCGATGACAGCTCACTGATGTGGTCAGCATTGGCAGTGAGTGAGTCTGCTGTGATGTCTGCTAATCCTGGGTCGACGATTGACAGTGGCAGCAGAAGAGAGAACCAGAGCTGGTACTGTCCCCTCACGTCTGCTGCTGGATGGACTGCCCTTACTGCAACATCTCCTTAATAAAGATTAACATCTCAATCACCAAGCTGAGTCCTACGCAGCAACCCAGTACACATCTAACTGCAAGTCTAACTCCGAGTGCCTTGTTGCTATCAAAGCTGGCATATTTAAAGGAAGCACGAGCAATGTCCTGACGTCATGCTCGTTTGTAATGAATGCATTCATTCCACTTATACTGCTGGCTTATCTGCCGTACTCGCCCCTTAGGTGTTCTTGCGATAGAGTTACATGTTGTTACAGCAGACTTACGCGAAGTTGTTAAATACAGTACAGCTGACGCTATACCTCTGTCTTACACTCTACGAAAGTCTCCGTCTAACACAAACCCACATGCTAAGCAATTCTCTCTCGCCTGTTGTGTGTAACCAGGTCACTGCACCTGTATGACAAAACATTCCAATATGTGTGCAATTCTCTTACCTCTTGGTTAACCTGCTGCTTCTGGCTCTCGGCATAGACAACGAAACTTTGACAATATTCCATGTTTCCTATTCTTTACTATTCTGCGACACTACAATTCTTTTGCAGTTACATGGAATTTCCTACTTTTTACCTTGTTTGAATACAACAGTATTTTTTTCCACCTTCAGTTGCATTTTAAGGAAATGAAAATCCATCATTCTGGCAGAAACAGCTGTGGCACATATGCCAGCTGAAGAAAATCAGGAAAGGAAAGGAGATAAACAGAAATAAATAATAACCAAGAAATCAAACTTACTATATTTCAGTTGGCACTAAAATCTTTTTATATATATTTCTAGTATGGAAATAATTCCCAAAAATACTTATGAAGAGAAACTGTCATGAAGTTCAGTTATGAAGAAAACTTCTACTGCAAAAATGCTTTGTGCAGTGTAAGTCAACTTTTGGTCAAAGAATCTGTCAATTTAATATCAGTTTCAAGTTTATGCCCTGAACAAATTTCTTTTCTGTTTATTTATTTTTACTTATCACTAATTCGGTTTGAGGCAACATTCAGTTGGCTGATAGTCAGCCACAGATCTGAAGCAAAAAGCCTTGAAGGAGATTGTGTCCATCTACATGGAGACCACAGAGTATGAGGTAAGCACCACTCTTGGCAAGATATCCATTGCATGTACTGTCTGTTGTTAGAAACCTGATAGTCTGTCCTTATTACTGTGGTTAATGGGACATTAAACACTAATCTTCACACAATGGAAAATCCATTATGTAATAATGACAATGTTATGAATAAATGTAAGCTACTCCATCAAAAAATATTATCCTTGGACCTATAATCATTAGTGGATCGACCAATAAACTCTTCCCAAAAGTGTGTGCACTACTCCACCCTTCCAAGACACACACACACACACATGATGTAACATTATACAATGATTCTGTAATTGCTTTCTCTGGTCAGTGATGGGAGCAGGGATTGTGAACAACACACATATAAAACGGGCCAATATAACATATGTAAGAGACATAACTCCTTTTCCAATAAACAAATTTATTTTGCTGCAGTTGTTTTTCAGATTTCATACTAAAAAATCACATTCATTGTAACAGTAACTCCAACATAAGAGATACAAGTGTCATCCACTTCAATAAACATTTTATGACAGTGGGTTTTCACAGTGGAATGTAAACCATTTCATTTTCTTAATGTGTATCTATGATACTACTATTGGCAGTCCCATAACATTAAAATTTTCCAGACACATTAATTTTCACAGGTGGTAAAATATAAAATAATGATCTTGGGTATTCGCCATGGCCTATCCTTAGTATCCATCCTAGAAAATATAGGGTGGTGGCAGAGAATGTTTGGTAGTACAATCCTGTAGTTATGGTGTGGTACTGGATTTGTGATATGTTTCTGAAAATATATCAAAGGTATACTGAATGAAATAATGAATATTTTTGATGGAACATGGCAGTAATGAAAAGAACAAACATAAGTAGAATATTAACACTACATGTCAAATTAGAAAAAAATTATGTACGTTGATTAGATTAGATTAGATTAGATTAGATTAATACTAGTTCCATGGATCATGAATACGATATTTCGTAATGATGTGGAACGAGTCGAATTTTCCAATACATGACATAATTAGGTTAATTTAACAACATACTTAAGTTAATATAACAAGTTTATTTTTTTGTGTTTTTTTTGTTTTTCTTTATTTTTTATTTTTTAAAAAAATTTTTTTTTAATATTTTTGTTTTTTTTTTTTCTTTTTTTTCTTAATTTATATCTAAAAGTTCCTCTATGGAGTAGAAGGAGTTGTCATTCAGAAATTCTTTTAATTTCTTCTTAAATACTTGTTGGTTATCTGTCAGACTTTTGATACTATTTGGTAAGTGACCAAAGACTTTAGTGCCAGTATAATTCACCCCTTTCTGTGCCAAAGTTAGATTTAATCTTGAATAGTGAAGATCGTCCTTTCTCCTAGTATTGTAGTTATGCACACTGCTATTACTTTTGAATTGGGTTTGGTTGTTAATAACAAATTTCATAAGAGAGTATATATACTGAGAAGCTACTGTGAATATCCCTAGATCATTAAATAAATGTCTGCAGGATGATCTTGGGTGGACTCCAGCTATTATTCTGATTACACGCTTTTGTGCAATAAATACTTTATTCCTCAGTGATGAATTACCCCAAAATATGATGCCATATGAAAGCAATGAGTGAAAATAGGCGTAGTAAGCTAATTTACTAAGATGTTTATCACCAAAATTTGCAATGACCCTTATTGCATAAGTAGCTGAACTCAAACGTTTCAGCAGATCATCAATGTGTTTCTTCCAATTTAATCTCTCATCAATGGACATACCTAAAAATTTGGAATATTCTACCTTAGCTATATGCTTCTGATTAAGGTCTATATTTATTAATGGCATCATACCATTCACTGTAAGGAACTGTATGTACTGTGTCTTATCAAAATTCAGTGAGAGTCCATTTACAAGGAACCACTTAGTAATTTTCTGAAAGACAGTATTGACAATTTCATCAGTTAATTCTTGTTTCTCAGGTGTGATTACTATACTTGTATCATCAGCGAAGAGAACTAACTTCGCCTCTTCATGAATATAGAATGGCAAGTCATTAATATATAATAAGAACAACAAAGGACCCAAGACTGACCCTTGTGGAACCCCATTCTTGATAGTTCCCCAGTTTGAGGAATGTGCTGATCTTTGCATGTTACGAAAACTACTTATTTCAACTTTCTGCACTCTTCCAGTTAGGTACGAATTAAACCATTTGTGCACTGTCCCACTCATGCCACAATACTTGAGCTTGTCTAGCAGAATTTCATGATTTACACAATCAAAAGCCTTTGAGAGATCACAAAAAATCCCAATGGGTGGTGTTCGGTTATTCAGATCATTCAAAATTTGACTGGTGAAAGCATATATGGCATTTTCTGTTGAAAAACCTTTCTGGAAACCAATCAATTTTGTATGTAGGGTACATACTCTTGCCAATGTGATCCAAAACAACCTCAAATGAAGTACCTATGAGTAAAAATTCCTGCACTTGAACAAATATTAAGTTCTCAAATGCTGAAGAACATATCCAGTTAATCTGATCACATATTACATCACACTGTAAATGGGAAGCTGGAGATAGTGGCGCTGGTGTTTAACAACAGTCATTTTTGTAGATGCATCTTCAAGGCATTAAGCATTCTCATCACAGCACCTACACAATATAAACATTTACTAATGTGGTGTGACATAAATAAACAATCAAAATTTCAAAAGAATAGCGATTTCTTACACTCACTGCGAAACAAAAATTCACCCAAAATCAAGCACACAAAATCCTCAAAATTTAACAAATAATTACAAAAATGAAAACTATTGGTGTCGTAATTTTCATGTGACCTACATATCTCAGACTGGGAATACTAGTAGCTCTCAATACCAGGAACCAACTACTCTAAAACATGGTATTGCAAATTTCACGTCACCCACATAGCTCAAGCAAAGCCCAAGATACCACACTTTCACTTACTTTATCTAAATCAAGGTTCTCAGTACAACAAATCAAACAATTCTCACATGACTAATATCAGAAATATATCCTAACCAATGAGAATACAACAGTACCCGTGATACCTACCAATAACAATCCAACAATTACAAAACTCTAACAAGGAAATCCCGAAAATTTGTGAAAACCTTCATCACCATCGATGTCAACATACACAAACAACTTTGCCCATTGCAACAAGCAATGAGCTACTCATAAATATCTGTATCTTCTTCACAACTGAAGGAAAGAGAAAAATATAAAATCTCTGACCACAAAATACAGACAGCACTAATATTTCCAAACATAGAAAAGAATCCATCAGCCAAAATATGCAAATTCAAAGTAATTCACCAGAAAGCCAGCACAAATTCTTTTAATAGCAACCTGAAACATTCAATACATTTTAAACAACTCACTAACAAACCTCCAGCACAAGACAGCACCACCAAATACTACAACACACAATCTACAAATACAAAGACTCAAAAACATCAAGGCTCACCATGACATTATGGGTCAAAGCAGATGGGTGTAGCACCTTAGCTTGTGCGAATAGCCTCATCTTAGCCTCAGGTAGGAAACAGTGATGAGGCAATGGCTGCCAATTGTTCAGAGTTTGCATCTTTTTGGTACCACCCAAAAAGGCCAGTACTGCCTGCTTTGCACTTAGATCATTCTCTCCATACTACCTCACAAACAGGACTGACAGCATACTTTTATTCCATCTGCCCTACAGCATTTTCTTTCTAACCAGCGTAGCTAAGATCTAAAAGTAGTCCATTCTAACACTGAAATTCTAATACTTAAATCCTAAGCCATTTACTCCCTAATAGTACTTATGAATAATAATAAAGAGTGAATGTACTAGACACTGATTTGATTTATGAATTTTCTGAATGTCCGGCGCCACATTCATAAGAATCGTTACCTGCTATTTGAGCACCTTGTTTTGCAAATGCATATTTCCCACAGTATTGCAGTTTTGTTGCATTTCTCTTCCTGTTTTTATCGAGTTTCATCACTACATACTTCAGTGAGTAAAAATAAAGTTCAACTACTCCATTACTTAACATATCGATATGTTTAAACGAGAGTTACGTTTGAAGAAGCCTTCCAACAGCCACAACAGTACTAAGTTGCATACAACACTGAATCTGCCGTTTATAACGTTCATGAGTATAACACTACACGTGCAGCTTGAGTACATACGCCACAGTATCAAATAAATCCTGTACATTTATATTCTATGGGAAAATATGAAATGCTAACCACAATCATTTTAGCCGATAAACTTACTTGCCTCCCAGAATATGATTGTATATTACATTTCCTGTTTTCTCTCCACTTTTCATCTCTTAGAAATCACAATAGCACAAAGCCTATTACTGAGTTAGGGTCGACAGAAGCATCCAATCCCAGGCGTCGGCTTTGACCCGTGACATAAGAGTGTTGTGTTACGTGATGTCATGACGGCGCAGAGTTTGGTTTGTGAGTATGGCATGTTTGTAGATGTCAGCATGTTGTGATTTGTTGTGCTCTATGGTGGTATGTTCAAGGCTTTTGTTTGTGTCGTGTAATGGACTCAGTTTGGTCTTGCTCATTATACAGAATTGTTCCAGTGCTGGCTGTGTTTGTAGTGGAATTCGTTTCATTGAGTTAACAATTTAGTGGTTTTGTGTGAAGGTTGATTTAGTACTGTTCGCTGTAGGTCATGTGATAATTTTAGTAAATTAATCAGTTGTTGTTTTTGTTCAGGAATGGATATGAAGGATAAAATTAATAGTGCACGTCTGCGGGAAATGATGGGAAACTCCGATTTGGAACTGATAAAGTTTTTGCAGCTGTTTGGTTTAATTGCCAAGATCGTGAAGTGCTCTATTTGTGGCGAACAAATGAAGTTGGCTAAAGTTTTGGCATCTCGAACCAGGGACGGTTGTTATATGTGGTGTTGTCGAAAGGATGACATTTGGCGTTCCATACAGCATAGTTCCTGGTTCGAGAAGTCTAAGTTGGGCATGTACAAGATTGTACTGGTGACTTATTATTTTTGTTATAGATCCCCACACAGTTTTTGTGTGCATTAGACTGGTGTGCATGAGAGGAGAGCGTTTGATTGGTTTTCTTTTTGCCGTGAAGTGTGTTCTGAGTTTATTAAGTACAGGGGTAAGTTGGGGGGACATGGGGTTGTTGTGGAGGTGGACGAGTCGCAGTTTGGGAAAAGGAAGTATGGGAGGGGTAAGTCTGTGGTTGGTGTCTGGGTGTGGGGGGCTGTTGTTCCAGGGGGTGGGTGTTCTGAATGTGTTTTTAGGATTGTGGAAGGGAGGTCTAGGGTGGAATTGGGGGGGGATAATTGAGGAGTACATACAACCGGGATCCACAGTAGTTTCAGATGCATTTTCTTCATATAGGGGGATGGGTGAGAGGGGATTTAATCAATTAGTCATTAACCATAGCTTAGAGTTCAAAAATTATGAGACAGGGGCTTGTACAAATACAATAGAGGGGATGTGGGGGGGGCTGTTAAGTCAGTTCCCGGGAGGGGGAAGCGGCGCTCTTCCAACCTTCAGTCTCATTTGGATGAGTACTGTTGGCGGAAGAGTGTCCCTGATGGCTATTATGGTTTTTGGGTTATTTTAAGGGCTGTTAGTAAAATATATAGGCCGAAAATGGTTAGTTAGGGTGGTTTGGGTGGGCGGGTGGGTGGGTGGGTGGGTGGCTGCGGCTCAGGGTGGGGTGGGTGGTTTATTTCGTGTTAGAGTGTTTGTGAGGGGGTGGAGGGATGTTTTTGAGCTATATAGGTCAAGGGAAGTGTTTGATCCTAATTTATTGGATCGGGAGCTGCTGTTGAGCTATATAGGTCAAGGGAAGTGTTCGATCCCAATGTGTGGCTGTGAATTGGTATTGGGAGATGTTTTTGAGCTATATAGGTCAAGGGAAGTGTTTGATCCCAATTTATGGGATCGGGAGCTGCTGTTAAGCTATATAGGTCAAGGGTAGTGTCTGATTCCAGTTGATATCGTGTTTAGTGGAATTTGGGGAGTTTTGTGATGTTGTTTTTTTGGCTGTTTTGCATGGTTTTGCATGGGAGTGGGTGTCTAATTTTCTTTATATTTAGTTTGTCCCCCCCCCCCCCCCCAATTTCGCCCGTGTGTCCCGTTAGTGTTACTTGGCTTATTTTTGGAACGTGTGTGTGTTTGTTTTTCGATGTATTTTCGTCTTTATAATGTGTATGTAACGACTTTATATATGCCATATTGGAATCGTAGTATATGGTCGTTTCTGCCGTATTCGTGACGTCATGGGTCAAAGCAGATGGGTGGGACCAGACGCTTCCGTATTTACCTGAGTTACTACAACAGTTCCACGCAACATGTACCACCTCGACGAAAACAATAACAAACACAGATCTAACTGTCTGCCAAAAATTTCGTCTTCAAATTTAATACTTGCAACGCCTTCAACTGGAAGACTCTAGCGACAGCGAAACACCGGAATTGACACAGTTAACAGAAGTTACCACATCCAGTTAATGTCGTTGCAACTAATAACTTTGAAGACAAAATTTTGAGTTGACACTTGACAGAAAGGTCTGTGTTTGTTATTGTTTTCGTCAAGGTGGCAGATGCTGCATGGAATTGTTGTTATAACTGAGTAATAGGCTTTGTGCTACTGTGGTTTGTAAGAGATGAAAAATGGAACACAAAATTGCTGGAGAGAAAACAGGAATCATAATATGCATTCGCATTTCTGGGAGGCAAGTAAGTTTATCAGTTAAAATGATTTTGGTTAGCATAACGTATTTTCCCATAGAATATAAATGTATAGCCTTTATTTAATGCTGTGATGTATGTACTCAAGCTGCACGTGTAGTGTTGTACTCATGCACATTATAAATGACAGACTTAGTTTAATAGCTGTGTTGTATGCAACTTAGTACTGATGTAGTGGCTGTTGGAAGGGTTATTCAAAAGTAACCCTCATTTAAACATATCAAGATGTTAAGAAACTGAGTTGAACTTTATTTTTAGTCTCTCAAGTATATAGCGATGAAACTCACTAAAAACAGGAAGAGAATGCAGCAAAACTGGAGATGCTGTGGAAAATTTGCATTTGCAAAACAAGATGCAGAAATAGCAGAGAAGGATTTATATGAATGTCTCACCGGACATTCAGAAAATTCGTAAATCAAATCAGTGACTAGTAAATTTATTATTAAACACATGTACCATTAGGGAGTAAATGGTTTTGGATGTAAGTATTAGAGCTTCAGTGTTAGAATGGACTATTTTTAGATGTTAGCTGCACTGCTTAGAAAGAAAATGCTGTAGGACATATGGAATAAACATATGTTGTCAGTCCTGTTTGTGGGCCAGTATAGTGAGAAAGATCCCCTAAGTGCAAAGCAGGCAGTATTGGCCTTTTTGGGTAGTACCGAAAATATGCAGACTCTGAACAAATGTCCTACAGTAATTAAGCTTCATTATGCCAATTTAGTTCTGTTTTCTTGCCAACTGGCAGTCATTGTCTCAACACCATTTCCTACATAACATGATGTTATTCGCACAAGGTCAGGTGCTGATGTTACACCCATCTGCTTTGGCCCATGAGCCTTTATGTTTTTGAGTCTTTGTGTTTGTAGATTGTGTGTTGTAGTATTTTGTGGCGCTGTCTTGTGCTGGATGTCTGGTAGTGAGTTGTTTGACACGAATTGAATGTTTCAGGTTGCTAATGAAAGAATTTGCGCTGGCTTTCTGGTGAGATACTTTGAATTTTCATATTTTGGGTAATGGATTCATTTTTATGTTTGGAAATACTAGTGACATGTGTTTCTTGTGGTTGAAGATATAATATTTTTCTGTTTCCTTTAATTGTGAAGAAGATACAGGTATTTATGAGTAGCTCATTGCTTGTTGCAATGGGCAAAGTTGTTTGTGTATATTGATATCAATGGTGATGAAAGGTTTCATGAATTTTGGGGATTTCCTTGTTAGGATTTGGCAATTGTTGGATTGTTATTGGTAGGTATCATGGGTACTGACATACCATCGTTGGTTAGGATACATTTCTGATATTAGTCATGTGAGCATGGTTTGGTGTATTGTACTGAGAACTTTGGTTTAGATAGAGAAAGTGAAAGTGTGGTATCTAGGCCTTTGCTTGAGCTACGTGGGTGAAGTGAAATTTCAGGGCTTTGTTGGAGCTATGTAGGTCAAGTGAAAATTGTGTTGAGTTTTTGAGTTCTGTATGGGTTACTGGTACTGAGTACTTCATTTCAGATATAAACATCACACAAAATTTACAAAACCAAAAGTTTTCTTTTTTGTGTTAAATTGTGAGGATTTCATGTGCTTGATTTTTAGATGAATATTTGTTTTGCAGTGATGTCATTTTTCTTACTATCATTTATTAAGCTTTCCCTCTTCATTTGGTTGTCCGTTTAGATTCATTCTGTTCACGTTCACAGTGTAATGATTGATGTCATGGTCGCCATGTTGTATGTGCTTGAAATAGTGTACACCACGTCGATGGCATTATTAGTCAAAAAAATCAGGTGGAGTCATGACTTTGCACCACTCTACATTTTATAATAGAGAATTAGATCACTTTATGTAAATTGATTTTGTTCTTCAGATATAGTTTGTGTGCATTTTAATTACTTAAAAATAATGCTATGTTCCAAGGATCATCGGTCTGCTTCTATCAAAATGACGTAGATTACATTGGTTTTACACTCTTTGTCTTTTTTGTGTTTATGGCTACATACTGGCTATTTACAGATTACCAGCCAGCTTATTTCCTGAAAAGTAATGATAATGAACACATTGGACTCTGTCACTGTTCATGTTACTGTTACAGAATGTTTAGATCTACTTCTAAATTGTACAAGCAATAATTGTAGTCTTTTACACCACAAGTTTTTTGTTAAAATCCATATTTAGAGCAGAAGTTGCCGCCAGAAGAAGCAATTTGAGTTCAGATTTAAGTTTGTGTAAACGTTTACAGTAGCCAGTTGCCTTCAGTTTTATTCTTCAGTTTCTATTTACCACGACCAATTTTCAATTGACAAGTGATGTGTCATCAGATGGGACATATTTATTACATATTTGCAGCATTCTTGTGGCTCATGTGGATATGGCAAGATAACAGTTCATGCCTGGCCACAGCTGCACAATTCCAACAATGCTGCAAACATCCAATAAATATTTACCATCTGCTGATAGTGATTCAAAACTGGTCTTGGCAAATAAAGATTGAAAAATAATACAAAAGGTGGCTGATAGCAGTAATTTCTGAAAAGTTAAAAAAATTTTTGGCACCTGTCAGATCATATTAGTGGGAAAATAATAGAAAAATTTGGTGTTGAACGTTTTCGTGAACCATTGGCCCACTTAGTGATAAACGATTATTATGTTTTCTTCTAAGTTTGGTTAAAATAATCTCTTGGTTGACAGACAGCTATGGTGACACTGGGTTGTTTATTATATACATCATTCCACATACTTAGAATGAGCAAGAGCTGCACATGCAATGCAAATAGAATAAAACGTATGTTCAGATTACTTTTATTGTTGTCGTTGTCAGCAGCAGTGGGAAGTACATCTTTGGGGAAGGTGGATAGGCAACAGCTGGCTCTCCCCTTCCTGTGCATTGTACTGTGCAGGGGAAAGCTGTGTGGTGCCTAAAAAATCAGTCATTATAGCGGGCACATAGGTGTCAAGAAAGAACTGCAGTTGGCTGACTCCCAGTCTTTGCCACAATCACAGAGTTATTTTAGTCAAGGTGTAGTGTGGCTGTGAAAAATCAGTTCAAGCTGAACTGTGATCTGCACTATAAATACAAGATACAAAAATAACTTTTGTGTAAACATTGCATTCTTACCTAGGATTTAACAAAGTTATGTACTATGGTATGAAGATATTTGAGCATGAAACTTCCTGGCAGATTAAAACTGTGTGCCCGACCGAGACTCGAACTCGGGACCTTTGCCTTTCGCGGGCAAGTGCTCTACCATCTGAGCTACCGAAGCACGACTCACGACCGGTCCTCACAGCTTCACTTCTGCCAGTATCTCGTCTCCTACCTTCCAAACTTTGCAGAAGCTCTCCTGCGAACCTTGCAGAACTAGCACTCCTGAAAGAAAGGATACTGCGGAGACATGGCTTAGCCACAGCCTGGGGAATGTTTCCAGAATGAGATTTTCACTCTGCAGCGGAGTGTGCGCTGATATGAAACTTCCTGGCAGATTAAATCTGCCAGGAAGTTTCATATCAGCGCACACTCCGCTGCAGAGTGAAAATCTCATTCTGGAAACATTCCCCAGGCTGTGGCTAAGCCATGTCTCCGCAGTATCCTTTCTTTCAGGAGTGCTAGTTCTGCAAGGTTCGCAGGAGAGCTTCTGCAAAGTTTGGAAGGTAGGAGACGAGATACTGGCAGAAGTGAAGCTGTGAGGACCGGTCGTGAGTCGTGCTTCGGTAGCTCAGATGGTAGAGCACTTGCCCGCGAAAGGCAAAGGTCCCGAGTTCGAGTCTCGGTCGGGCACACAGTTTTAATCTGCCAGGAAGTTTCATATCAGCGCACACTCCGCTGCAGAGTGAAAATCTCATTCTGGGATATTTGAGCAGTTCACATCTAACATACAGTAAGTAATTAGTTATCTCAGCCAATTCAAAAGAAAATTTAAAACATATCTCATTAGTGACTCCTTCTACTGATTATCTTAGTGCAAGAATTTGACTCCTTCTTTAGATGGGTGGCAAGTACTGTGTTGTAAACTGTCCTGTGTAATTACTTATTTAGGTTACTGTTTTCTTTGAAAAATTAATTGATTAATGAAGTAAATATTAAGTTCATGATAAGACAGCCTGCAGCTTCCTAATATAACTAAAGTAGCAGCAGCTTTCTTTCCAATTCACTAGAAAACATTTAACTGGCACAAAAACAGAACTAATAGTAAGCAGTATTGTGATAGTTTCTTGTTAATATAGTGTACAGTTTAAGCAATGTTTGGTTGTCTTTTTTTAGTGTGAACCCTCACATGTTCCTTGGCCTTGTAGGTTCACCTTCATTATGGGACATACAGAATGTGATGAATGAGTAGAAGTAGTCTCTATTCTTTTGAAATTGTGATGGTTTATTTATATCAAGCCACATTAGTAAATGTATAAATGTGAAGGTGCTGTTAGAATGCTTAATGCCTTGAACATGTACCTATATAATGACTGTCGATAAATCTGCAGCATCACTATTTTCAGCTGCCCACTTGCAATGTGAATTCGATACATTATCAGATTAGCTGATTATATGTTTCACCATTTGACAACTTGATATGTGCTCAAAAGTAGAAATTTTTACTTCTAGGTACTTCTTTTGTGATTGATTTGCACCTCATTGATGACAGAGTGTTGTAATCTACATAAAAAATACATGTTACTGATCACTGCATTCTTAATTATTTTCTAATTTGACTTGTCTTTCTTCATTCTTGGCTCTACAGCTCGTGATGAGCCTTGGCCTCTTCTACAGTTTCCTTCCATCTCTCTCTGTCCTTTGCCAATACTCTCCAGTTTCTATAGCCCATCTTCCTAAGATCTTCGATTACTCCAACTTCCCATCTGGCTCTTAGTTGACCACATCCTCTCTGCCCTCCTGGCTTTCCTTCTTTTTGCTACTTCTGTATCATTCAAGCGAGCCACATGTCCCGCCCACCTCAGTCTGGACAATTTCACTACCCTTCTGATGGGCTGGTCTTTGTATATGGTATACAACTCATGGTTGTATCTCCTCCTCCATCTTCCTCTTTCACAGATTGGGCCCATAATTCGTCTAAGTACCTTTCTTTCAAATGCATCCAGTGTTTCAATATCTTTAGCTGTTAATGTCCAGGCTTCAGAGGCATATGTAAGCACTGGTCGTATAAGTGATTTATACATAGTTAATTTCGTGGTACGAATCAGTAGCCTTGAGGATAGAAGTCTTGTTATGGCAAAGTAGGCTCTGTTGGCTAGTATTAATCTCTGCTTAATTTCAAAGGAGGTATCATTTAGATGTGTAACTGTCAAGCCCAGATACTTGAAATGTTCAACTCTCTCAAATGTATAATTGCCCATTGTTATTACATTTGGCATATTTTCTCTATGTGCTTTTCCAGCTGCCATATATTTTGTTTTTTGTTCATTAATAATTAACCCCATGTTCCTACTGGCCTGTTCAAGAGCTGTGAATGTCTCTTCCACTGCTTTTTGGGTTCTTGCTATTATATCTATGTCATCTGCATAGGCCAGTATCTGCACTGATTTATAGAAGATCGTTCCTCTGTTCAGAAGGTTTGCGTTTCTCATCACCTTCTCCAGGGCAGCATTAAAGAGAAGGCATGCCAAAGCATCCCCTTGTTGCACTCCATTTTTAATACTCATTGTGTTGGACATCATTCCTCCTATTCTTACACTACCTTGTGTTTCGCTCATTGTCATTCTCACCAGCCTTACCAACTTTCTAGAGATTCCCAGTTCATCTAGAGCTTGATATAACTGCTCTCTATTCATGCTATCATAAGCTGCTTTCAAATCTATAAAGAGGTGATGCGTGCCAACTCCGTATTAATTTGTTTTTTCCAAGATTTGTCTTACGGTGAATATTTGATCTATGGTTGACTTCCCCGGAAGGAACCCGCATTGGTACGGCCCCGTCTCTCTCTGTATGACTGGGAGTATTCTGTCAAATAGTATATTAGAGAGTATTTTATATCCCAAATTAAGTACTGTGATCCCTCTGTAACTGCCGCACTCCATGTTATCTCCTTTCTTATATATGGGACACATGATACCCTCTTTCCATTGTTGGGGCATTTTCTCCTCTTCCCATATTCTGGTGACCGTTTTCAGAGGGCTTTGTTCCAGCTCTCTGCCTCCTTGCTTAAACAGTTCTGCTGGAATACCATCTGTCCCTGCCACCTTGTTGTTTTTCAATTTCTTCATGGCAATTTTCACTTCTATATTTGGTGGGGTAGTGTTGTTGTCTGGGTCCTCTTCCCCATTCGTGTCTCTTGGGTTCTCTGGCATAGTTCTTCTATGATTGAGGAGACTGTCAAAGTACCTGCACCATTTTTTCCATATTCCCTTCCCTTCACTTATTATATTCCCTGTCTCATTTTTTATTAAGCTTGTTTTGCTACCAAAAGTCTTCCGTCCGCATTCACCTCTCTATAGAATTTTCTTATTTCAGTTTTGCTTCTCATGAGCTCCATTTCTTTGACACTTGCTTTCATCCATTCTCTCTTTTTTTCTTTGGTGAGTCCTCTTTTCAATCCTCCGTTTTTCTTTGTATTCTTCTACTATCCTCCTCGTACAGTGTGATTGCAGTGTCCTTCTATATGCTTTGTTCTTTGCTTCAGTTACTATTTCACATTCAGTATCAAACCATGATGGTCTTACTGGTCTTGTCCCAATTCCAAGTATCTCTCTTGCCAATGTCTTCACCGTCATTTTTATGGCTTCCCACTGATCTTTAATATTGTTATATTCATCAGCGTTTTCCAGAATCCGAGTTATCTTCTCCTGATACTGTTCTCTTACTTCCACTGATTCTAAAGTTGTTATTTTAGATTTCTGTGCCCTGGGTCAGTCTCTTTTCACTGGGTACCCATACCAGAAAATGATCTGTATCTATGATTGGGCCTCTGAGACTCCTCACGTCCAATAGGTCCGATTTGTGTCTCACATCTATCAACACATGGTCAATCTGGTTTACTGTGTTTCCATCGGATAAGTTTCATGTTCCCTTATGAATTTCTTTATGTGGGAACAGTTTTGATTCTATTATGATATTTCTAGATGCTACAAACAGTATAAGCCTGTTCCATTATCATTATGTGTTGCGTGTTTGCTGTGGGGGCCAATTATCAGTCTCTAAATCTGTTCTTTCCCCACCTGAGCGTTTAGGTCTCCAGCTGTTATTTTAATATCATGCCCTGGGCACTCATCATATACTCTTTCCAAAGATTCATAGAATGCTTCTTTCTCTTCTTCTTCGGATTCTTCTTGTTGGCGCATGGGCATTAATTATGGAGTAGGTAAAGAATTTCCCCTTTATCCTGAGTGTTGATAATCTTGGACTAATGGGTGTAAATCCTATTACCAAATGCTTTAATTGATTATGTACAACAAATACTGTCCCCAGCTGGTGATTTCTTCCACTGCAGCTGTAGAATATATTCACCTCTTTCTTTTCTAAAACTCCACTCCCTGTCCATTTAATTTCTTGTAGTGCTATTATACTTTGCTTCAGACTCATTATTTGATCCATCATTACTTTCAGTGCTCCTGGTCGCTATAGGGATCTCACATTCCAAGTACCAGTATATAGATCTGATCTACACCTTAATTTCCTTCTTCCTAATTTTTCCTCCTTCATTTACTTGTATTCCATCCTCTTTGTCCTTTTCCATGCCAGGTCCGTCTTCCTTCATCCGTACAACTTTACTTTGTAGAACTTTTGCAACATGTAGTGATGTTATTCTAATGATGTTTTCTAATTTGATATCTAGTGATGTTATTCTGCTTATATTTGTTCTTTCCATTACTGCCAGGTTCTATAAAATATTCTATAATTCATTCAATATACCTTTGATTTATTTTCAGAAACACATTGCAAAGCCAGTACCACAACAGAATGGCTACAGGATTGCACAACCAAATGTTCTCTGCCACAACATTATATTTTCTGGGGTGGTTACTAGGGATAGGCGAAAGAAAATACCCAAGATCATTATTCTTATTTTACCATCTGTGCCAAATTAATGTGTCGGGTAATATATTAATGTTATTTCATGGTCTGTAGTAGTATCATAGATGTTCTGGGTTTGCAGTCAGATGTTACTGAACCAGTCTTTTGACTGCATAACTTCCAGCAATCTGAATTTTTATGGGATGAAGAAATACTGAATATTCATCTGTCCTAGGAACCTCATCAGAGATTCATCATGTATATGTTTAGAATAAGGTATAATGAGCCACTTGTAACACATTCAGCCAATGATACACAGCTTTTTATTTGTCATGTATTCAGTTCTTTTTCCTTGATTCTTTCCACACATCACCTCTCCTCTGTTTGTAACTTCAGATTGATCTGTCCGTGAGAGCATGTAATGGGCTATGAAAATGAACCATTATCTACAACAGTTTCTTCTAGATATGTGCAGTTTGGTTTGACCTTTGGATGCAACCTGATCTTGAAGGAATAAAACAAGTAGGAGTAGCAACAGTTATGACCAGTGCTTGATTTGTAAAATAGAAGAGGTACCAGTACTGTGACTTACCAGAGGTATCAGTATGGCGTAACATCACAAATAGAGGACTGGTTATAACAACAAAAGCAATTGTTTGGTTTTTCTTTGTCATCTCACACCAATAAAAAAAGGAAGATTTATGTTTGACAGTATTATGAAAAGAATAGTTGCTACTCACCATACAGTGGGAGTCGCTGATTCACAGATAAGCACAACAAAATGACTGTCAAACACTGCTTTTGGATACAGTAAGTATTCATTAGATTTAGACTGCACACAACACACAAATGCAATGTGTGCTGATGTGGCCACATTCTATTTATTTATTTATTTATTTAGCATCCAGTAGATCACACATGTGATACAGGATTTGTCATTTGATTACACGTAACACATAACAACACATACACATAGTAAATTGACAAACATATACAAACAGCAAAAAAATTACATACACATAGTACATAAGTAGTGTACAAGAACTTATTACCCAAACAACAAAAGTACATGCTCACGATAAACAATTTTAGATAATGAACTATGCCTTATACACAAAACATGTTACAGATATACGCAAAACGTATTACGGACATTTAACAGATTTTTCCTAAGTATCATAATTACAAAGTTGAAAACATAATTTAATTAGTCTGAATTTTTAAAAAATAAGTAGGCTACAGGTTTCAATCCACAGTCTGAGACAGGTATTCATTTACACTGTAGTAGCATTTTTCCATCAAGTATTTTTTTACTTCATGCTTGAAATTATTTTTGCCTTTCAATTCTTTAATTTGAGATGGAAGTGCATTTAAAAGCTTTATTCCTAAGTGGCTAACATGTTTCTGACTTCTAGTTTTTGCTATATAGGGAATGTGGAACTCTTTACAATGCCTTGAATTGTGATCATGGTAGCTTGAGTTGGTTTGGAGATCGCAGTTATTTTTACTTATCATTTCCAGGCATTTAAAAATATATATTGATGGTATTGTAAGTATCTTTAGTTGTCTGCATAAGGTTCTACAGTGAGTTTGTGGTGGGCTGTGTGTCATGATACGAATAACTCTTTTTTGCATAATGAAAATGTCATTTAGTCTTGACCTGGTTTTTCCCCAAAAACTTATGCCACTGATTGGAAACAACTGAAATACACTGCTCTAATACATTCTTTGCTGCATACCTTGGATATTATTCTTAAGGCAAAACATGCTGAGCTAAGTTTCTGAGTAAGATATACACTGTGTTCATTCCAGTTTAAATCTTGGTCAATTCGCATTCCCAGAAACTTTGTGGTGTACACTTTTTCTATTTGTTTGCTATCCACCATAAGGCACATATTTTCCCCTTGACACTTGCTTCCATACTGTATAAAGTTTGTTTTCTTTGTATTTAATGTCAGCTTATTTGAATAAAACCATGACTGTATGTATGAGAGCGTTTTCTCTGCTGTAGTACACAATGATTCTTTTATATCACTAATTATGATACTCGTGTCATCTGCAAATAGTAGAATTTTGGCTGAGCTGTCTGGAGCTTGTATATCATTGATATAAATTAGAAATAACAATGGGCCCAGAATGCTGCTCTGTGGAACACCTATTTCAATTTGTTTTGGTTCAGATATGAGTTTAAAATTGTGAAGATTGTTGGATGACCTCAGCTCAACAACTTGTGACCTGTTTTGCTGATAAGATTCAAACCATTTTGTAACAGTACCCCTGATGCCTATTGCTTCAAGTTTCTCTAGTAATATTACATGGTTCACAGTATCAAAGGCTTTGGATAAATCTAGTTGTGTAAACAACCTGTTTATTTGACTCCAAATTTCTTACTATTTCTGTTGTGTAGTCCAATATGGCTGTTTCTGTATTGTGCCCTGCTCGAAAGCCATGTTGACTGTTATTTATTAGTTTATGTTTTTCTAGATATTTTGTAACCCTGATTTTCATTAATTCCTCAAGTATTTTGGAGAAGGCTGGAAGGAGAGATATAGGTCGGTAATTTTCTATTTTATGTCTGTCACCATTTTTGTATAGAGGAATCACTTTGGAGATTTTAAGTTTGTCCGGAAATATCCCTTCACTAAGGGACAAGTTTGCTATGTGCACTATAGGTTTGACAACACATGGAGCAATTTTCTTAATTATTGATACAGGTACATCATCCAACCCAGAGGACATTTTGGATTTCAAGCATTTAATGAATTTTAGAACTTCATGCTCATCTGTTCGCATTGCCATCATGCTGGTATTTACCATTAGAGTTGTCGCTGTTGGTTGTTGCTTAAATTTACTACTTAAAGTAAGGGGAATATTTACAAAATAATTGTTTACATAGTTTGCCATGGCATCTTTTTCTATGGGAATATTTTCATTATTTTTAAGATTGATTTCCTGTTCTTTAGTTTGACCCCCAGTTTCTTTTTTTTACCATTTTCCACATCATTCTGGACTTGTTATTAGCCTGCCTTATTAATCTATCATTACTTAATAATTTTGCTTTTGGTATTACTTTGCGGTAAGTCTTTTTGTATGTCCTCACATACTCAACAAACTGCTGATCATGACATGTTTTTAACTTTAAACTTAGTAATTTCATGGTTTCACTTGACTTTTTAATTCCGGGTGTAATCCAGGTCCCTTTGGATCCAGATGATCTATAACTCAAAAGCTTTTTTGGGAAACACATTTCAAAGTATGTCATAAAAGTGGAAGCAAATATATTGTAAGCATCATTTGTGTTTGTTTGTGCCAGGACCTCTGACCAAACTGCATTTTTTAAATTATTTTTGAACTGATTACAATTATCAGTAGAGAAAAATCATTTGTACTCCTTTTTATTTTCCTCCTCCTTGGGAGTTGCAGTGAGATTAAAGGTTAGTGAATTATGATCTGATAATCCTATATACACATTTGTAACTGCAATTTCATGTGTGTCCACATTTGAGAAGATGTTATCTATTAGGCTTTCACTGGAATCTGTTGTTCTAATGGGAGCTGATATGTGGGGGAACATGTTGAAGCTTTTTAGTATGTCTAAAAACTTGTTTTTTACTGGACTCTGGACCAATAGATTAATATTAAAGTCACTGCAAATAATTATGGTAGAGTTCTCATTTGAGAAAATGTTGAGCATTTCTTCCAAATTCTTAAGAAAGACTTCAGTATCTCCAGATGGTGACCTGTATATTGCTGCAACAATTATTTTCTTCTTTAAACTATATAACTGAATGGCTACTGCCTCAAAATTCTTTTCTATGATTAACGGTTTAGCCTCGTATCTTAACTTAAATTTAAGCTTGGGATTTAGATAAATGCATACACCACCACCTTTGGCATTTTGCCTACAGTACTGACTGGCACGTTTATATTGGCTTAAGTTTATGCTGTTTAGTTCACTGTCCCTGCACCAGTGTTCCATAACACATAAACAATCAATATGGTCACTATTTGCTGCTACCTCAAGTTCAAGGTACTTGTTTTTAAGACACTGAATGTTCAAACTGAAAATTCTTAGCTGATTTGAACAATCCAACTGACCTGTGACTTTACACTCTGTTGATGCATTTTCTCTTACACTGTTACAAGGTGCTATTGTTCACTGTTTTGCCCCAGCAAAAATCCTGGCTTCTCAAGGGTGGCTGCCTTCTTCTGGTGTGATGACTGCTCCTATTTCCACTGCTGCTGCTGCTGTGTGCTGTTGCAGTGAATGTCAGTGATTCTGGTTGCTTGTTTATTGATGTTGGAACTACTGTTTCTGATGTTGCTGTGACTGCTAATGATTCTTGTTGGTTGGTTTTTGATGCTGTAACTATTGCGGCTCTGGCTGCCAAGGAAAGACTTTGAGCATCTTGCACTTCTGCTTTTGTGTGTGTGTGTGTGTGTGTGTGTGTGTGTGTGTGTGTGTGTGTGTGTGTGAGAGAGAGAGAGAGAGAGAGAGAGAGAGAGAGAGAGAGAGAGAGAGTGAGAGAGATTCTTATGAAGGGCTGTTTGGCCAAAAGCTTTGTTTGACAGTCTTTCTATTGTATGTATCTATAACTCAGCACCTCCATTATGGTTCTACATCTGCATCTACATCTACATCCATACTCCGCAAGCCACCTGAGGTGTGTGGCAGAGGGTACCTTGAGTACCTCTATCGGTTCTCCCTTCTATTCCAGTCTCGTATTGTTCGTGGAAAGAAGGATTGTTGGTATGCTTCTGTGTGGGCTCTAATCTCTCTGATTTTATCCTCACGGTCTCTTCGCAAGATATACGTAGGAGGGAGCAATATACTGCTTGACGCTTTGGTGAAGGTATGTTCTTGAAACTTTAACAAAAGCCCGTACAAGAACTACTGAGTGTCTCTCCTGCAAAGTCTTCCACTGGAGTTTATCTATCAACTCCGTAACGTTTTTGCAATTACTAAATGATCCTGTAACGAAGTGCGCTGCTCTCCGTTGGATCTTCTCTCTCTCTTCTATCGACTCTATCTGGTACGGATCCCACACTGCTGAGCAGTACTTAAACACTGGGCGAACAAGCGTACTGTAACCTACTTCCTTTGTTTTCGGATTGCATTTCCTTAGGATTCTTCCAATGAATCTCAGTCTGGCATCTGCTTTACCAACGATTAACATTATATGATCATTCCATTATAAATCACTCCTAATGCGTACTCCCAGATAATTTATGGATTAACTGATTCCAGTTGCTGACCTGCTATATTTTAGCTAAATGATAAAGGATCTTTCTTTCTATGTATTCGCAGAACATTACACTTGTCTACATTGAGATTCAATTGCCATTCCCTGCACCATGCGTCAACTCGCTGCAGATCCTCCTGCATTTCAGTACAATTTTCCATTGTTACAACCTCTCGATATACCACAGCATCATCCGCAAAAAGCCTCAGTGAACTTCCGATGTCATCCGCAAGGTCATTTATGTATATTGTGAATAGCAATGGTCCTACGACACTCCCCTGTGGCACACCTAAAATCACTCTTACTTTGGAAGACTTCTCTCCATTGAGAATGACATGCTGCATTCTGTTATCTAGGAACTCTTCAATCCAATCACACAATTGGTCTGATGGTCCATATGCTCTTACTTTGTTCATTAAACGACTGTGGGGAACTGTATCGAATGCCTTGCGGAAGTCAAGAAACACGGCATCTACCTGGGAACCCGTGTCTATGGCCCTCTGTGTCTTGTGGACGAATAGAGTGAGCTGGATTTCACACAACCGTCTTTTTCGAAACCCATGCTGAATCCTACAGAGTAGATTTCTAGTCTCCAGAAAAGTCATTGTACTCGAACATAATACGTGTTCCAAAATTCTACAACTGATCGACGTTAGAGATATAGGTCTACAGCTGTGCACATATGTTCGACGTTCCTTCTTCAAAACAGAGGTGACATGTGCCCTTTTCCAATCCTTTGGGACAGCATGCTCTTCTAGAGACCTACGGTACACTGTTGCAAGAATGGGGGCAAGTTCCTTCACGTGCTCTGTGTAAAATCGAACTGGTATCCCATCAGGTCCAGCGGCCTTTCCTCTTTGGATTTGTTATAACGTCCACCGTCGTGCCATCTCCTTGTAAGACAATCAGTAGAAGGAGTCACTAATGATATATGTTTTAAATTTTCCTTTGAATTATGTCCTTGTTCCCCCCAAAGAAACTGATAAATGAAATTGATCTTATGAATTTTTGTGTGGTGGAGGGGGGAGGGTGGAAACAGAGGGTATGGTTTGCACTGCTCACATGGAAAAATCTCTCTTAGCATGTGTTAATTAAGAAATCCCAACCTCATCATGGATCTGCCATTATAGATTTATCATTGAGTCAACATAGCAGAATTAATAAATCAATTTGAAAGTGAGGAATGAAATCAAAATATTTTATTATTGGCTCTGCATGGGATCTAAACTCTGTCATATTCATCTTTTTTGTTGTAGTATATTTGGATACACTGATGCAAAACTTCAGAAAGAGTACACAAGATAAAAGCTCCATGTATGAGGGGATGTCAAATGAAAATAAGACTGATGGAAAAAGTAAGTAAAATGTTTAGTATTACAAAAGTAATCACCATCTCTGTGAATACATTTATGCCACTGTGAGACAAGATGGTCAATCACTCCATGGAAAAATGTTTGTGGTTATCTATGAAACCACATTTGTTCCCCAAGTGTGCACCTCTTGGTGTGAACTAACAAATGGCCAAGAATGTTTTTTTAGGGCTCCAAAAATATGGAAATCACACGAGGAGAGACTGGGATGCTATGGAGGTTGTGTGAAGGCCTCCCAGACAAAACTGCGGCACAGTTTAAGCAACCTGCCAATAAAGTGCCTGCCAAGATTGTACAGAGTATGCTGTAGAAGTTTCGCTGGGAAACACATATTATCCATAAAGTCCCAATCTGTCCTCATGTGATTTCCATATTTTTAGAGCCCTGAAGAAAGGTATTCATGGCTGTCCCTTTGGTTCAGATAAAGAGGTACGTGCCTGGCAACTGCAAACATTTTTCCACCAAGGCATTGACCGTTGTAAATGTGTTAACAACTATGGCAAGTATTTCTGTATTAATGAATAGTTTACTTACTTTTTTTCCCATCTTTTTCATATTAATCTCACTGCCCTTGAATGCCACTCTATCTTATGTTTGCTTTTGTAGATCTGTGTTCTATGTACACAAGTGCTCTATTACTGTTTCACAGCATTTTATTTTTTTTAATACTGTGTTCACCTCAAACTTGCAGCTGTGTGTTGGATTAAATATATCCCAAATCTGGTAGGTTTTCATAATCCAGCTAGATTATCTGCAGTGCTAAAGCAATCAACAGTAGCTTAATAAACACTGATTGACATGCACAATTTTGGATTTGAGAACTGTAGACTCACTTTTTTGGGGTGAGGGCACCAGAGTACATGCTTCTAGTGTACAGATGAGGAACTTGAAACTTAGCAAGTTGGAGTAAAAAGTCATATTTAGGTAATGTATCAGTAAAATTAATTATTCATCAGTTTATCTGAGTTCTGCTAATGCCAATGGTATAGTTAATTTTTCACTGTACGTGTTCTTTTAAGAGAAATATTTAATTTGCTTTATTCAGAAGCCATATGCTCAGAAACATATTGGGAGCTAGCAGTTGAATATTTCCAGAATGACAAATTATTTGAAAGCACTCATTTCACGCTATCAGTAAACATCTTGTTATTTGTGAAAAGTCGTTAACTAAAATGTTGTTCACAATTAAAGTTTCCATACCCAGAAAATAATATTATTTGGACCTTTAAGTATGTTTATAAAATAATAGCTGTAATAATTTCTTGCTGTAATTTTTCTGAACTAGAAAATAGCTTTGGTTATCAGAGTAATTTGACAATTAAGAAAGGAAGAAAACTATCTTGTTAAATGTACAAGCTGGTAAGTAAATTCTCATGGAAGTGCACATGGTATGAATAAAGTAATCCAAATTATTATTTTTCTTCCCCATAATGTCATTGCCACTAATTTCGAAATTGCTCTCTTTATATAGCAACAGGAAATCAGGTCCTAGTAAAAGTTACAGGAACTTCTGCACGGCAGAGTCACGACTAGCTACTTTCACCTTAATATCTCGATGCGAACATTCATAGAGTTCACTCAAACATTCCACATTCCAATGTCAGTCACTAATTTGAGCAGATCTTACTTTTACAGTCACTCAGTGTGATTATTTAATGAACTTGTTTGGAAAATCTGTCTAGTCGTCCACATAACTTCTTTGTATTAAAGTGTTAGTAAAGTTTTGGAGACAAAGTTCTATGAAATGTTATTTTCTGAAGATTTACTTTTTTGTAGATTTGGATGATGACTTCGCCATGGAAAGAACCTGCCACTGTTTAGGGTTCATAAAGTGTAGTAGCTGACTTGGTTTATTTGAATTATAAAAATAGTTGATAGCAGAAGTTAATCATCATTGTGTGTTTTGGCACCAAGAAATGTGAAGTAATCTCAAGTTTAAATCAATGATGTCATGTCCATCACTGAAATATTATATTACAATTTCAACCAATTTCAGAGAATGAGACTTCAGAAGTTTAGCATTACGAAAGAATACCAGCTATATAACCAGGTCAGTAATGCTACGTAGTATGTTTAGCTTTTCACTGGGCAACTGAGAATCCCTAATGATGATGAAGAGCTTCCTAAAGATGCTTTAAACATAAAATGTGCCTACCCATACAACTAAGTATGAGAGCAGTGCACATTAAAAAAAAAAGCATTTTGTAAGGAACTTCCTTTTCAACTGAAAAAACAGGGTGCCCAAAACTGCAATACTAAGTTCTATACTGTACAGTGCACTCATTGACACAGCGAGTGAGCGAGTGAGCGAGCGAGCATGCTGGGACATACTAGAGACAGGATAATGAGCTGCTAATTGCAGCATCTGCAGGCTATGCTGGGACTGTGGGGGAAGTGGAGTAAAGTAGAGAAGGTAAAAGGATTCTGCCACTGCGCCGGTGGGATAGACGGTTGTGTAGGGCTCGAGTGGAAGGAGGGTAGGTTGAGATCAGGCAGTGGTGTGGGTGGAAAGAATCCAGTCAGTGAAGCAGTCGTTGAGTTCGGGCATATCATGTTCGGTGGCATGCTCAGCAAATGGGTGATCCAGTTGTCCTTGGCCAGTTTGGCACTGGCCATTCATGTGGACACACAACTTGTCAGTGGTCCTGACATGTAGAATGACAGAAAGTGGTTGCAGATAACTTGGTAGATCATGACTGCTTTCACATTTGTCCCTACCTTTGATGGGATGGGAGATGCCTGAGACAGGACTGGAGCATGTTGTCACATGGTTCAGGTTTTGCATCTATTACAGGATAAGCCCCATGGGACAATTGGGGTGTGTGGGGGGGGGGGGGGGGGGGGGAGGGATATTTTTCAATTCAGGACATGATGAGAGGTAGTCGAAACCCTGCCATTCTCTGAAGCATTGTTAATGAATCCTGATGATGACAGAAAAATTATTATGAACTATCATTAATGCAATACAAATCATCCATTTTAAGGAAACTAAAGAGTTTGGGCAGAGAGCCCAAACTCTTTGCCTTTACAAATGTCTGCTTGTGTCTGTGTATGTGCGGATGTATATGTGTGGATGGATATGTGTGTGTGTGTGTGTGTGTGTGTGTACCTGTCCTTTTTTCCCCCTAAGGTAAGTCTTTCCGCTCCCAGGATTGGAATGACTCCTTACCCTCTCTCTTAAAACCCACATCCTTTCATCTTTCCCTCTCCTTCCCTCTTTCCTGACGTTGCAACCGCTGGTTGCGAAAGCTAGTATTTTGTGTGTTTGTTTGTGTTAGTTTGTGTGTCTATCGACCTGCCAGCGCTTCGTTTGGTAAGTCACATCATCTTTGTTTTATATATATATCCATTTACTCCAAGAACTGCCCAAATGCTTCAATATTAGTGTCTAGCATACAGTACAAAAATATAGTTATGATTTTTTAACATGGGCTGTAACAGTGCTTCCATTGCACTTCCTAGGCTTGTATCATCCACACTAAGGACACTGTACTGCACAAGTACTGTAAGCCCATCAGCCTGATTTATGTAGTCTCTTCTATGATGCTTCTTCGGTAGCACATCAGTCTGAAGTCATAAAGCTGAAAAGCTTAATGAGTTCAGGATGGTGTTTCCTCAAAACTACACACACACACACACACACACCACAATTTTGATTTCACTGTTTCATATGTTGTCTTCAGGGTCCTATTGATGGATGGTGACCAATTTCTTAACTTCATATGAAAAAATTAGTACTCAGGTTAGACTGTAATTATTAACAATAATTTTGTTAGTAAGATGTGTAGTGATCTAGGACTTTGGAAAAGTATATGGAATCATTTTACACATCGGCATTGGCATTAATGCGTTTACAGGTACAGGTTCAATACTGAACATCATGGGAAATTATGCAATATTCATAACTAATGGATCAATCAGTTAGTGAAGTGAGCCACCTTGTGCATAGAAAGTGGAGTAACAGAAGTACAGCAGTAAAAGATGAAATCTAATAAGCACAGAGCCAAAATCTACAACGTAAAATGTGTCTACTTCTGTACTTTAATGATAATTTTCTTGTAAGTTAATTTTTTCCATAAAACTTTAACTATGTTAATGACAAGTTGGAATGCTAGTCTTTACAATGAGTGGTATCATCTTTAACAAATCTATTTATTAGCTCAAAATATTTTCACTGCTTTTTACTATAGTAAAATTTTTAATCAGACATAACTTTTAATTAACATGGTTTTAAACAAAACTAATTGTATTTTTGCTGTCAGATACTGAGACTACAACTGTAATAATGAAATCTGACCTAAATAACAAAATAACAGATTTATGCCTACATCACATACAAATATTACTGAAAATCAGAACCAAAAGACGCCCAAGGTCAGAAAAAAGAGAAAAAAATTATTGGTAGTAGTTGCAGTGTAATTAGAGCAGGTGGCGGAAGCCAGCTTGATCTGCCAAAGTATGCCACGACCATCCCCTGTGATATGTTCAGTTGTAGTTTACCTTCACCGAGCCAGTGTTTATTAACACACAATGTAGACTTCTTGTTTACACCTAATAGACTACTATGATTACCAATTTTATTTTTTAATGACCTGACATGTATATATAAGAATAATCATGAGTCATCACCACAAAATGGTAAATGTGGATTCTTAGTCAGCAGCACATCATTGTCTTCACTTTATACACAGTCTTCTGTTAAGAGGAGATTGCATACATACAACAGAAGATACCTCTTTGATTTCATTGAATGCAGATGCTCCCAGCAAAGCAATTTGCTCAGAACTACCCATATAAAAACCACAGTTCCTTTCTTGTTCTGGCAGACTCTTATACAACGACTTCTTTCTTTTCATACAAATTCTGTATATTTGTTTTATGCAATGTCCTACTAATATAACTGAACATTTGTAATACTGTTCTATGAAAGGAAAGTAATTGTTTCCTTTTTCATGGGTTTGTCCATGTGTTTGTAGCAGTATCAGTAAATATGAAAAGATGGCCAAATAATGTAATACTTAAATTTCAGTCATTGCATGGAATGCAAACAGTGATATAATGAAGTAATGTAATAATATAAGTTAGATCTTCTCAACTATTTATCATGAAACAAATGAACTATTTATTGTATGTGGTTAAAAGACAGTATGACATTCCCCCACTGCATTTTTTGTAGATTATGTACAATATATGTCAAGCACTCATGAGATAATTGTTTATTATCCCTTATGTGCTTTCTGAATTTACCTTGCAGTTCGTTTTATAACAAAAAGTGCACTAAATATGGCATGAACATAGACATCATGCTACTCTACAAATCAAAATGTTACATCTAGCTCCAAATAGCTTGGCACCCACACAGCTCCAGATGTGTCTACCTTTTTGTTATGAAGGAGTGACCATCTTAGTCTGCAATAATCTGCTGAGCAGTGTGCTTGGTCCACTATCAGCAGTTGCATTAATTACTAATAGGGTGATTTTCTTATTAGGCACTCCAGTCAGTTATATTATTAGTCATACTGGGATGAGCTGTCCATATGATCTTTCGCAGACTCGCTGACTGTAGCTTAGGAGTTCTGCTTTTGAGTAGGCTTCAGAATCCCCCCTTCCAGATAGTGCTCACACACAACGAAATCCTCATCACTTCCACTGTACCTACCCATACAATACCATCTGCCCAGGTATGGGACAATACTTCACTCTTAACACTCTGTTTCCACATTCAGCTTGGCCACACGCAACTGAACTGTCACCTAACCACACTAACCTAATCCTCTGGTTGCACTACACATCAGTCATCACAACAAAACGCCTGTTCAATCTTATTATGTCAGCGTTCATTTAGGGAGATAATGTAGGTGTTTACACATCCTCAAAATTAATTTGTGTAAGAATATAGCATCTGAAAGGTAGTGTTATGGAAGAATGGTGAAGATTATATGGGTACACTGGATAACTAAATAGCTGGTACTGAATAAATTTGGTAAGAAGAGAAATTAATGGCACAACTAAAAAATCGGATTGGTTGTTAGAATACATCTCGAGACATCGGGGAATTGTCAAGTAAATTTGGTACTGGAGGGAAGTGGGTGGGGTAAAATTACAGAGGCGCACCTAGGTTGGACTATGGTATGTGGTTTCAAATGGATGTAAGTTGTGCTTTATAACAAAATGTAATGTAAGCTGTGCCTTATAACAAAATGTATCCAAGTTTCCTCAATAAATTAATTACAGTTACAGCCCATGCTTTTAAGTGTGATATCCTCATGGATTTGTGCATCAGTACAAATTGTCAGTGGTGTCAAATACAAGTCTGTATCACTTTTATTTTCAATTAACTATTCTCATTAAAATACTTACTATCAACAAACATTTGATATAATAGTCTGTTGATGTAGACCCATTTATAATATGATCCAGCATGTTGAAGAAAGTGTACAAGAAAAAACTCCATCCGAACAGCCCTTGAAGGACCAACGGTACTGACTGGTTGCCGTGTCATCCTCAGCCTTAGTCATCACCGGGTGTGGATACAGAGGGGCGTGTGGTCAGCACACAACTCTCCCAGCCGCTGTCAGCTTTCGTGACCAGTGTTGCTACTGCTCAGTTAAGCAGCTGATACTCCCTCAAGGTAAAATTCACATCTGTTGGCAATAGTTTGTCAGTGGTGTTACTAATGCAATATACCTCATGCCCTTGTTCCCTGCAAACCAAGTTGAACCTGGAATATTAGACAATGAATGCCGGTGTAATAAAATCTCAATCAATTCTGTAATGTTTAATACAGTTACAATTCCACATTTTGCTCGTCTTTACTCTCAGTGCATTTCCTTTCCCTCAACTGAATAATAAATCTGTAAAAATGTAATTGCAAAAATCACAGTACAGCGTGTAAATATACTATCAATACTGTACAGATTACAGTGAGTACTGATGTTAGCTAACAAGAATAGACACTATGTTAACCATTTTTGATTATCATGTTGATGACTAATGTAGAATAGAAGCAAGTTCTTCCGAGAATGGGACATTAATACAAAGAAAAATCTTTATATACACGTCAAAATAAGAGTTTAAAACTGCATCAGAATAATGGCCACAAAAGATGAAACTCAATAAATGTACCAAGAACTGTTCTTCACTTTTTGATAGGAACAATAAAACTACATTAAATGTGCACATCATTAGCTATTTATTTCACAACATTACTTGCCATCCCACGATTGGAATACAGTCATTTTTTGAGCATTCCCGTAAACTACTCTTTCTGCCCAGGTATCTTAAATAAGCCAAAAATCTATAGTCATTCTTGAAGCACTTAACGATGCTGTATTTTATGCGCATTCCTCAAGCTTGCAGCAGCATCAGTATTTGGGCATAGTCTGAGAGCATTAAGACAGTACACAGTAGTTGAAGCGGATTGGGTAACTTCTGTGAACTATGTTACTTCCCAACTCTGTTTAGCTTCACACTTGCAAATATCTATTTCAATTTTTTTCTTTTTTTTCCTTTATTGGATTTCGATTTCCCCCTGAGAGTCAGGAGGGGGGGGGGGGGGGGGGGGGGGCTCACAACAGTACAATACACCGACCTGCAGCCTACAGATAAATTAACAAACAGAATTAGGAGATATGAGGACAATAAAAGCAGGCGATAAAATGGACACTGTTAAAAATTGAAACATGGAGAAAAAGATGCAAAGAAAACATAAAAGCAAACAGTCAGCGATGCTGATTAAAACACATAGTAAATAAACAAGCACAATTTAAAAAATCACAGCAACAGTCTGGTTTCTGTTTTCACGAGATAAAAAACACAACTAGCGACAGAATGGTGGCTGTTCACAACACTGTCAGGGGACACACAACACTGAACACTCAGTTGAAACAGCACTATAGAGGCGACATGACATCAGATGGAGGGAGGGAGGACCCAGACCAAAGAGGGGGAAAAGGGGGAGGAGAGGGGAAAAAAGGGGGGGAGCAAATGGAGGGAGGGGACATAGAAAAAAGGGGGTCTGGGTGGACGCAAGAAGTGGGAAAGGCAGTGGAGGGGAGAGCAGAAGGGCTCAGGGGAGAGAAGGGAGTCAAGAGCGAGGGCGGGCAGGGGAAAAACAGGATCGAAGGATGGGAAGAGGGAGGGTAGGCAGGGAAAAAACAGGACGGAAGGACGGGGAGGGGGAGCCCGTGAAATGGATAGAGGAAGGGAGGGGGAGGTGAGGATCAGGATTGATAGGAGGGATAAATGGAGGGAGAGAGGTCATCATCTGGGAGCGGGAGTTGGTGAAAGCCACTTTGGGAAAGGAGATTAAGGGTGCAGAGGCGGAGGGTAGGGGGGACACAATGGTGAAGGTGCGGGAGAAGGCAAGGGTTGGAGAGGAGAAGGGCAACCAGGAGATGAGGGATATCAAGTTTGCGGGAAGTGTAAAGGATCCGGATATGTTCGAGGAAAATGAGCAGATGGGGGAAAGCAATCAGGTCATAGAGGATCCATGTGGGGATGGGAGGTCTAAATGGATGGTGAGACAGAGTGCATCGCGCTCAAGGATCTGGAGGGACTCGTAGAATTTGGGGGGCAGGGGGGGGGGGGGGAGCAGATATCCAGGTGGGACTAGCATAAGAGAGGATAGGATGAATTAAGGAATTGTAGGCGTGGAGGATGGTAAAGGGGTTCAAACCCCATGTCCGGACAGAAAGGATTTGAATGAGTCAGAGGCGGTTGTGAGCTTTCTATTGGATTTTTTTTTTCTTTTTTGAATCAATGCATCACCACAAGTGTTGCTGAGTGTGAAGAATTCTCTTTGCAAATAATTAATAAACTTGAGCACTTATACCAACTTTGTTAACAAACTATAAGTAAGCAATAAACATAGATAAAGCTTCTAATTGTGACATCAAATAAAAGGTTCTCCATTGCTTGCACTGTTGCTTGGTGTCACTAACAGATGTGAGCTTGGCATGATGCCGGGAAAAATATGGCGATCCTTTTACCACCTGTCTCCTGTCACCATCTGATCTGCAGTGGCTGATAGAGCACAGTCGTATGTCGGTGATATTCTATGCACCCATTTGTAGCCCTGTATGGAAAGCCATTCTGGGCTTACATTTCAGAAAGATAATGCCCATCTCCACACAGCGACACTTTCTACTGCTTGTCTTCTTGCATAAAAAAACCATTCCTTGGCCAGTGAGGTCACAGGATCGCTCCTCATCTGAAAACGTATGTAACATTATTGGTGAGGCCCTCTGACCAGCTCAGGATTATGATGAGCTAAAGCACCAACTGGACAGTATATGGCTCGACATCCCTCAAGAGGACATCTAACAAATCTATCAATCAATGCAAAGCCAAATAACAGCTTATGTAAGGACCAATGGTGCATCAACACATTACTGCCTTGCTCCATTTGTGAAGCTCTTTCTCTTGAATAAGTCGTCCAATTTTTCTGCATTTCTGATCATTTGGTTGACTGTACATGCATATAACATCCATCAATTTCGGTCCCATGTGGACAATTTCTTCAAGGTGAGTTGTTTTTTTCTGTCTTAGAGGTTTTTCCCCATGTGGGAATCACGAATTGTGCAAGTATAAGGGTTGTGACTATGTGACACGTGTAAGTTTCGATTGATACTGGAAGTGTGCTCAGGTAATTGTTATTCTTGAGGCAAGTGCTTGTGGTAAGCGACAAATCTGGGTTTGAATCCCGGTCTGGCACAAATTTTCTTCTGGTCCAAATGGCTGACGTCAATATAGTGTCTCAGTACATGAAGTTATTTTGTAACATTTCGGAAGTATTCATAGATAGCTGTATTATTCAGCAACAAGAAATGCTTTTTTTTTTTTTGTTATAACGTTTTATATCCTCTTCACTTCAGCCAGAATCAGTTATTTTGCCACCTAATTGGGTAAAGTCGTATACTACTTCAGTGTGTCATTTTCTAGTCTAATTCCCTCAGCATCAGCTGGTTTGTTTCAACTACATAGCTGTACCTTGTTTTATTTTTGTCACTGTTCTTCATATGACCACTTTTCAACACACTGTTAATTCCATTCAACTGCTCTTCATAGCCTTTTGCTGTCTCTGAGAGAATTACAATATCATTAGAAAACCTCAAAGCCTTTGTTGTTTGTCCCAGAACTTTAATTTCCCTCACAAATTTCTCCTTGATTTCCTTTACTCCATACTCAATGTACAGACTGAATAACACCAGTGGTACACTACAACCCAGTTTTCCCCACTTACCCACTGCTTTCCTTTCACATTCTGTGACTCTTGCAACTGCAGTCTTGTTTCTGTACAAGTCTTGAATAATTGTTCACTCCAATTTCTAAAAATCCGTGATACCTTCAAACTTCAAAGAGTGTATATAAGTAAACATTGTTACAATCTCTTTCTAAATCGGCCAGTGCTATGAGAAGAAGAGCATAATATGTTATTTCTCAAGACAACAAATCTCTTGTGAATATTTACTAATTGTACACAGCCGAATGTGGTATCACTAGAAAGAGTTTTATTTGGCACTGCACACCATTTTGTGCCATGACTTACTATTTTTTGAAAATTTTAATACAAAAGACACTTTTAGCTTTCGTAGGCAAAAAGGCATCATGGATGTCCAGGTTCATACCTCTATTTTATGAAGTTAACTCATTAATCACAAATATGAGCTGGACTTTCTATACAGTGTTATCACAAATGCCTTTTTATTTGTTTTAAAGTGCTTATTATCTGGATAATTTGTACACAGCATTGTCATAAACAATAACTATGACCACTAAGGTAGTCCATTCCCTCTGGCCATCGTGCAAGTTGACGTTTCTAAACAAATATACTTTCCGAATTGCTAAATATATTTGTCATTTGTGCCTTGATTTGTAATTTATGCATTGCTCCTATGGTCTAATGTGCTTACTGTAGTTGAAAATGTTTGTCAACTTAAAGTTCCAGGTTGTGTAGCCCTACTGCAAACCTCCATGGGGTCTATGGCAGAGGGTATGTCCCACTGTAGCAGTTAATAGGGTTACTTCCTGTTTCATTCTCGAATGGAGCATGGGAATAATCATTGTTTGACACACTCACAATCCCTGCATGAGCAATACATGGGGGGTGTAGCATATTTCTAGAGTAATCATTTATAGCTTTTTCTCAAAACTTTAACAGATTTTCTTGGGGTAGTTTATGTCTGTCTTCAAGAGTTTGCCATTTCAGTTCCTTCAGTGTGTATATGACACTATCCCATGAATTAAACAAATTTGTGGTCACAGATGCTGCCATTCTCTGTATAAGTTCAGTATATAAGTATATCTAGTATAGGTCCACACACTTGACCAGTAATCTAAGATGGGTCACATAATTGATTTATAAGCAATCTCTTTAGTAGACTTATTGCACTTCAAGCATTCCAAGTACAAAACGCATTTTAGAAAACATGGAAACATATATACAAGGCTGTACCACTAATTCACAATTAGTATTTCCCATTATTCAGTTCATTTTCAGAGATGTTTCTCTTCATTCCCACAACATCCCATATCCCAGCAACTACACTTACTCCAGATGCTGTCATTATTTGAAACTGTAAAAGTGGAAGAGCATCACACTGCTCATCCAGTAGCTAGAAGAACTGAAATTCCACATTTGAATTGGAATGTTGAGATATCCCACATCTTCAAGATACTAAACTTTTCAGATGATACAATACATTTTCCATGTATTAATATTATGCCAAAATTTTCTTTTTCTACTCTGTTAAGATGAATGTGGAGGAATTAAGGCTAATGCTCTGCAGCAAATCCTAATATGTTTGCTTAATGTTTTGATAAAATGTGTTAAGTGAAAACATGGCCTTTCTGTATATATTGCAATAAATGCACATAAATCACTACATAACTCAGATATTATTCTATGTCTTAATATTATGCTTAAATTATATTTTTCTACTCCATTAACATGAATGTGGAGGAATGAATGCCAATGCTCTGCCAGTAATCCTAATATATTTTCTGGATGTTCTGTTAAAATTTATGACTTGAACATATGGCTTTTCTGAATATATTGTAATAAATGCACATAACTCAGTTCATAACTCAGAGTTTCTTGCCAATAGAAGCAAAAATCGTACAAATTATGGCTAGTTCCCAGTGTCTTTGGCATTATACTCTACTCATGGTTCATTCTTTGACATATGGTCAGTTGTATACATTAGATTAGAAACTCTTGATGATTCCTTCTTTTGGTAGGAATGGTAGAAATCACCTTAGATGGTATGTTCTTCTCATTTATGGGTACATGACCCCAACTGGGCTTGGTGGAACTCCAGTCTGATCAGACAGTTGGAATGTGTGATCTTCAGAAGCATCAATGAATGGGCTAACTTGTGAACAACAGAATTGCACAAATTGTGTTACCTGGCAGTGCTGTTAGTTATTTCTGTGTGAAGCCCTTCCTTTACTTTCAACAGAAATATTATTCTTTCTGTACAGTTTTGGCCACCATTCCTTAAAGATTGGCACCTCTCCTGTTTTTGATATTTTCATTTCAAAATTCGTCTTTTCGTGGGAGTCAATTATTAATTCTGCGTCTTTCTTCACAAAATATATCCTATCCATCTTCCTAATTTTCCACTTTATCTGTTGAAATCTCTATCATGTGCAAGGTTGCACTACCCTCCTGTTGGAAAGTAATGGGAGATGAATTGAAACCTTCACTCTACCACAAGCATTAAACAAACCTCACCAGTGCATGGTTTTTGTTGTTGCCACCAAAACAGGCTTTATCAGAGCTTTTTCATGATAGAGGTAACATATGGCCCTTGCACTCTGTAACTCGTGCACATTAAAGATATTTAATGAAATCTGACCCAAGTTAAATGGAAATTGAATTGGTATCTGAGGTAATTGCAAATTCTGCATACAATCAAACGAGAGGCCTGCAATGGTAGAATCAGTGTCAGTTTTTGCTGTAACTGTGTGTAATTTCTTGAAGAATTAATCACCACACCTCTTGTGCACTATTAACTCAGCTATTGCTGCCCTTTTACCAGCATCATTCAGAGATGGACTTTTGATTTTTATCCAAATCTCTTCACATGTACTGCTCGTATACACCTGTGGTTCCCCAGATTTTAGATTAAAATAGAAATTGATAATCAACTTGAATATCCATATTAATAGTTTTGAACAAGTGCCACATAATCTGCACATGATTGGGGTCAAGATAATTAGATTCTTCATTGGCATAATGTGCTTCCCGGATTGGAAATGAGCCGATGTGCTTTTTATTTCCACTTCTTAAGCCACTGGTTCTGCACGGCCAGGGTTACATTTTCCCCTCTTACAACACACCAGTGCCTGTGTTATTCTGAATTACGATGCAATGTCCCATGGGACAAGGACCCTCTTGATAAGTGGGTTATCTGGATTCAAGTGCCACTCTGGAACAAATTTTCATTGTCATCACTCCATTATACAGCTGTTGGTTGTCCATTTTCGCATCTGTGAATTCATTCCAGGTTTCCACCTTTATCTCTTGGAGATTTACCTTCTTTTAACATATTGCTATATTCGCCCATTGCTGGCATCACCAACACTTTGGAAGGCAGTTTTACAAACTTGAATCTTTCCTTCAGACCTTGATAGCCAACAAATGCATGACTACAATTTTGGTTTCTTCCCACTAAATTCCTTATCACTTCTAGGCTTCTTTCTTGCCACTTGTTTTACTCCTATGAGGCTTTGAACGATTCCATCCTGTTCATTTTTTGTTCTATCTTGCTGCCCTCTGTCATCTCAGTTGCCATGCTTTTCATCTGACAACTGGAAACAGAATGACATATTCAGTCGAACTTAACGTTCTACATTATTATGTTTGCTGTGGTAGTTAAATGTTAATTTTGAAGTAATACTAAATTTCAGGTTAAGACACACGTGCTGATATAACCATTACGTTTTGGTTGGTATCTATTCCCTCTCTAATTTATATATGCTTCATTTTCACTCTGCTCGCTATATGGCTATATGTTTTGGAACCTCCACTGCATTCTTTCTTTTTCCATTACTCCCTGATATTTGTCACTAACTTCACCACTGTCTGACATCTTACCACCAATAACAAAATAGATTAATAAAAGAGTAAGAGGAATATTGATTATTCTCCCTGCCTTAAACTGAGTTGATAGTATAAAATTTTTAGGGAGCCCAAATCTTTTGTACCTGTGGGCTTTCACTTTGAGAGAATGTGATAACAACGGCTGCATAACAATACAAAATGTTCCAGGACATATGGGATTTCTTTACATCTTGATTGGGCTACATCCTTAAACACAAACACATATGTAACTCAATGCTGTCAAAAATGGATGTGTTTGTTTTCTTAATATTCCCATTCATTTACAAAATAAATCAGTATTGCTTCTTCTGTTCTTACCTTACTCCTAAATCTGATTTGATCATTCTTGAGGTCATGTATTACTAATATTTACAATTAAAAAGGGCTTATTTCAATAGTGGTACAAGTCAATTTTCGTTCATTTTGAGATACAGAGTCGTAAAGTTAAATGAGTGCTGATAATTCTGCAGTTGAGATACCAGAAATATTCAAGCATATGGCTTCTTGCTAGAGATGAACCTTTATTTATGTTTGTTTGGATCATTAATTTCAGAAGCACTATAGACAGAAAAGTGGAGGTAATGGACTTGTACCACTATTGAAATAAGCCCTTCATATTATATGACGACATGCACATTCAACATCAGTTATGGTTGATCAAATACTGCTGTGACTCTGAATGTATTATATTAATAAGAACCTACATTGCCTTTTTCTCCTGAAAATATCAAGTAACGTAACAAATGTGTTTGATTCTGCTTCCAATATGACAGTTTTGGTTAATACTCCACATGCCTACAGGTCTTTGCAATGTTAACACAGCAGAACTCAGACATCTGTATAAGTGTAGCGAAATGAAAACAGTCATATGAATGCCTCACTTTTCTTCCGACACAGTTCAAGCCTCGGGAGAAAAGTTTTACACCTGGTGTTCTACATGGCAACTTCACACACAAGAACTTTTTGCCGACACTACTACCACCTACTTAAGTAAGCTTTTCCCGTGTTACTTTCAAGTAATGCACTTCAGCTATTCCTGATTTAACTGGAAGATCTGTACTTCCCACTTTCATATCAACGGCCTCAAAATGCATATTGTAGACTTCGGGATATGTTACAGGTCAGTGTCACACCAAGATTGTGGAGAAAAGGGGGGGGGGGGGGCTGCATGGAAAATTACGGGTATTGGACGGCTTAACATGTGGAAAATGAGATTCTTATTATTCACTCACTGTATTTAACGTTTATTATTCCTTAAAAATCGCACAACAACTTCAATAAAACACAGTTTAATCATTCACACACTTATTTCACTTTTAAACTGCAAATCCTCTAAGAGCTGTCTTGAATCTTCACGAGTCTCTCTCAACAGCCTTGATGTGGATAGATACGTACAGCAACCAGTAATCAGAGTCAGAACTGCGTCTGCAAAAACACAAGGATTATTAAACAATTTTTGCTGTCACTAATTACTAGCAATATAATTGACAGAGTAGATTGCTAATATTTGCTATAATGAATGTCACATTTGCACGAACGGCTCGGTGAAGTAATTAGTCCATCGAAACGCTTACAAACTAACCTCTCGTCTGACGAAAACGGTCTAATGACGCAGTGGCAATTTCTTCAGATCTGTTGACAATGATATTTTGAGTTATCACTTTGCTGAGTGACTGAAATGTAGTTCAGGTACCTGTGGACATAACAATATGTTAGAATTCATTTTCTAAACACGAACTATTACGGTACTGTACGGCTACTTACATATTAATTACACTACTAATATTTACACAGTTGTTTCTTTAGTACAAAATTAAAGCCAATGGAAGAAAAAACGTAAAGCATACTTTCCAATGACAGGTTTGTTGAGATGCAATTTTCTGTGTTGACAGATGTAACTTTTTCACACGGTGGTAAGCCGCATTTCCTTCGGCAGCGCCAAGCAACAGGGCATTCAGCCACCGGCCGATTATTCGATAATAAGGAAATAGCCTAACAGCATTTTCAATACAATTGTCGGTTCGCACCTGTCGGCACGATTATTCGATAATAAGGAAATAGCCTAACAGCATTATCAATACAATTGCCGGTTCGCACCTGTCGGCACGAACCCTCCAAAAATTTCTAGATTCCAATTCAGCAATCAACATCAACTGATATCTGACTTTCTCAATCTTAACTAACATGTCACCACAAATATTGTTGAGTATGAAAAATTGTCTTTGCAAATAAAAACGAGACACGGATGAGCTTTCCAGCTTTGTTAAGATACTAAATCTATTCAATGGCAGTAGATAAGGAGGTTTTTGTTATTTCCAACCATTTCCTGTTAAGCTTCCTATTTCGAAATCGAATAATCGGCCGGCGGTTGAATGCCCTGTTGCTTGGCGCTGCCGACAGATGTCAGCGCGGTGCGCTCCGGGAAAAACATGGCGATTGGCGAGCATTTCACCTCCATTTCCTGTCGCCGTCTGCTTTGCAGTGCCTGTATAGCGGAGCAAACAGACTAATTGCAGTGAACACTAGCATTATTCTATGGAGGGGTGAATGCAAATGCTCTGCTGGTAAACCTAATATATTTTCGTGGCGTTCTGTTAAAATTTATTAAGTGAACATATGGCCTTGTTGAATACAGTGCAATAAATGTACATAATTCAATACGTAACTCTGTTTATTGTAGTATGGGCAAAAATCAAGTAAAGTATGGCTAATTGCCATTGTCTTTCGCATTATACTCCACTCGTGGTTGATTTTTTGACATATGGCCAATTGTATATGTTAGAATAGAAGTTCTTTATGATGTCTTGTTTTTGGAGGAATGGTAGAAATCGCCTTAGATGGTGCATGCTCCTCTCATTTATCGTTACATGAACCCAATTGAGCCTGATTTACAGTGCTTGGTGGAACTGCGGTTTGATCAGAAAGTTAAAATGTGTACTATTCTGCCACATCAATGAATGGCTTAACTTTAACAACACCACGAGTGTCTTCTGAACAACAGAATTGCACAAATTGTGTTACATAAAAGAGCTGTTAGTTTCTGTGTGAAGCCCTTCCTTTCCTTTCAACAGAAATATTAGTATTACTGTGGAATTTTGGCCACCAGCCCTTAAAATTTGGAACCTCTTATGTTTTTGATATTTTTCACTACAAAATTCCTCTTTGTGCGGGATTCAGTTATTAATTCTGCATATTCTTTCAGAACATATATCCTATCAACCTTTCTAATTTTCCTTTTTGTCTGTTGATATGCCTATCATGTGCAAGGTAGGACTACCCTCCAGTTAGAAAGTAATGGGTGATGAACTGAAACCTTCCCTGTGCCACAAGCATTAAACAAACCTCACCATTGAATGGTTTTTATTTTGACCTGCACAACAGTCAGAAGTGAAAGTCTTTAACACGTTGTCCAACATTTTCATTTATATAATTAAAAAGAAATGAACAAGCTTCATCAGAGCTTTTTCGTGCTATTCCTTTTCATGATAGAGACAAAAACCTGGCTGTACCACTCTGTAATTCTGCGGATTTAAGAAATTAATAAAAGCTTCCACAAGTGACATGTAAGTTGTCTTTTGTATCTGAAGTAATTGCAAATTCTGCATTATATCAAACGAGAGGCCTGCAATGGTAGAATCAGTGTCAGTTTTTGCTGTAACTGGGTGTAATTTCTTGTGCACTATTAACTCAGCTTTGCTGGCCTTTTAGCAGCATCATTCAGAGATGGACTTTTCATATTTATCTGAGGCTCTCCACATGTACTGCTCGCATACACCTGTGGTTCCCCAAATTTTAAATTAAAATGTCCATGCTTAATTTTCAAATAAAACTGATAATCAACTTGAATATGGAGTTCAAAAGTTTTGAACATCTGCCACATAATCTTCACATGTTTATGGTCCAGATAATTCTGTTCTTCATTGGCATAATGTGCTTTCTGGACTGGAAATGAGTTGATGTGATTTTTCATTTCCACTTCCTAAGCCACTAGTTTTGCACTGCCAGGATGACATTTTCCCCTCTTACAATACTCCAGCGCCTGTGTTACTCCGAATTACGATGCAGTTAATGAATCTAGTAGAACTTACTCCAAACAACGTCAATTTGAAAGTAAAGCTTAGAGAAAAAATTTCTCAACCATTCTTCATAAAAAGGGGCTTAAGACAAGGTGAATGCCTATCACTATTAGTGTTCGACTGTGCACTGGAATATGTAATGACCGAATGGTACAAGGTAACACAAAGAAAATAAGAACTGGAAGTGTGACAATTGGTAAATGTTGAAACTGCTTGGGATTTGCTGCAGACCTTACTCTCCTAACCACGAATGTTCAAGAAACCACTAAACTATTTACATCTCTAAGAAATATCACAGAAAGTCACCCTCAGAATATCATTTGAAAAAACACATTATGCCAGCTGGTCCACAAAATTTCAGTGGAAGAACAGGACATAAAAATCGTTGATCAATTTAAATATTTAGGTGACATCATAACCGGAAATCTGAATGAGAAACAAACATGACAAAGTAGAATAAAAACCCCATCAAGGAAATTTACATTAGCAAAAACCGCATACAACAAAAAAGCCTGTCTATAGTTGCAAATTTAAAACATTGTACAACAGTTACACAACCAGAAATAACATATGCATCTGCAACCATCTTCAAAACTACCGTTGTTGTTGTTGTCGTCGTCTTCAGACCATGTACTGGCGTGATGCAGTTCTCCATGCATGGTAGCTGGAGGGAAGGGATGAGTTTTGTAGTGAATTCGAAAAATAAACAAGAATGGGTAATTGCAAACGTGTTACTGTAACTGGCGCCCCAACATCTAACATTCACAAACTATTTGACGGCTCGCACAACACAGCAGAAGCCCTCCAAAATTTCGTAAACATTTAATGGTTTCATGTATAGGAATTTGTTGCTTTTTTTCTTTACTGTGGGAACGGCGTTGCCGCAGTGGATACGCTGGTTCCCGTGAGATCACAGGAGTTAAGCGCTGTCAGGCGTGGCTGGCAGTTGGATGGGTGGCCTGAAGACGGAGTGCTTTCTTTATTGTGATTTCATTCCAATGTCCCATATGGGCAGGGAAGGCCTGTCAGCGGCACAATCCACTGCTCTTCTGCCGAGTGACGTGACAACTATGACAAGAATAAAATGTTACATACATAAGGCGATAAAATGGGGAACTTAAAACAGAGCAAGGGGAGATAATGGAGGTAAACAGATAGTGACATGGAGATGTTCATGGGGTGACAATTAAAAAAGTCGACATAAGGTTAAAAAACACAAAGAAGACACTGAAGGCACATGCACAGATTAAAAGTCGGCCACAGTATTAAAAACCGTCCAGAATAACGCACTTAAAACCCACTTGGAGCACACACCATGAAGAATAAAACTACCACGTGGGAGCTACTGAGGGAGAGGCCAGAGAGGATGGAGAAGGAGGGGAGAGCAAGGGGCAGCAAGGGAGGTGGTGGGATGAAAAGAGTAGGGACGTCAGCGGGCAGGAGACTGGTGGGGAAGAAGATGAAGAGGGAAGACAAGGCACGAGGGAATGCAGAGACACTGAAGGGGAGCACAAGAGAGGGAGGGGGAGTAGGATGGGGAAGCCGCTCGGGAGAAGGGAGGGGGAAGAGAGGGAGCCCTGAAGAAGAGGCAGGAAGATGGGGTTAGAGTTGGTAGGAAGGGTAGATCTGAGGGTAAAGCGCATCATCTGGCAAGGGTAGATGGTGGAAGTTGCATTGGGCAAGGAGGCGGTAGGGTGTGGAGATGGAGAGAAGGTGGGACACAACAGCAAACGTGCGGCAACGGGTTGGGGGTGGAGAGCAAGGGAGATACCAGGGGGTGAGGGGGATCAACACGGCGGACAATATACAGTGTACAGATGTGTTCACGAAAAGGAGGAGGTGGGGGAAGGGGGTGAGGTATGCGCGTGATGGACGGAAAGTGGATGCGGAAGGTGAGGCGGAGCACATCCTGTTCAAGGATTTGGAGGGATTTATAGGGCCTGGAACGAATTTGCTTTTTTCCCCTTTATTGTTAATTTCACACCTTATACAGGTAGGTCACCAACAGCATACAACGCCGCTCTTCAGACACAGATAAAACTAATGATACAAAAGAAGACAATCACAGAACAGACATGGTGGATATACAAACGTAAAATTAAAACACACGGAGCCGTTCACAAGCGCAGAGTCCAAATTAAAAATGTTGAGACACGTGGACATGCGCAGAGATGACAGATGACACACGCAAACTTTGGAGCACAAACTATTAAACACTGGAACACTTGAGGACAAACACGACGGCACACACAAACACTAGGCGATGATCTCTGGTGCGCAAAAGTTCACTATGTACGGGTCTGGGGACCTGCCAAAAGGGGGGAGGAGGGAGAGGGGAGTGTGTAGATGCCAGTGGCAGAAGAGATGGGAGGGGCAGGAAAGAAGGTAAGGGGGGTAGGGGAAGCCCGGGGGAGGAGGGAGAAAGGAAAGGAGGAGGGAGAGAAAGAAGAGAGAGTGCCATCGGGGAAAAACACAGGGTGTGGTAGAGGAGAATCAAAGTTGGCAGGAGGGGTAGATGGAGGGGATGAGGGCATCATCAGGGAGTTGGTGGAAGCCACCTTGGGAGAGGGTATGGAAAGTGGAAAGATGGAGTGCAGGTGGGATGTGGGAATGAAGGTGCGACACAGGACGTGGGTGGGAGAGACAAGCGGGTGAGGGGGATCAAGTTTGCAGGAGATGTAGAGGATCCGTATCCATTCAAGGAAGAGAAGGAGGTGCGGGATCAGAATAAGATAATATAGGATCCGCGTGGGGGACGGGAGACGGATGCGATAGGCGAGGTGGTGCTCATGGCGTTCTAGAATTTGAAGGGATTTGTAAAAGGTAGGACGGACAGAGATCCAGGTGGGATGAGTGTAGCAGAGGATAGGGCGGATTAGGGATTTATAGGTGTGGAGAATGGTGGAGGGGTCCTGACCCCATGTGCGGCCAGAAAGGAGATTGAGGAGACAGAGTCGAGAGTGTTCCTTGGCATGGATTGTCCAGAGATGGGGGTCCAGGAGAGGTGATGGTCAAGGGTGACGCCAAGGTACTTCATGGTGGGGGTGAGGACGATAGGACGGCCATAAATGGTGAGTTAGAAGTCGAGGAGACTGAAGGAAGGGGTGGTTTTGCCTACAATGATCGCCTAGGTTTTGGAAGGTTAGACCTTGAGCAACACTGGTTACACCAAACGGTCAACCATTCAAGATGGGATTGGAGAAAGTGTTGGGAGCGTTGCAGGGTGGGGGTGAGTGAAAGAGAGGTTGTTTCATCGAAATACTGGAGAAAGTGGATGGGGGGTGAAGGTTGCGGCATATCCGCCGTATACAAAAGGTATAGAAGATGGGAGAGGATGGAGCCTTGGGCACACCGGCAGAGGGGTAGAAGGTGTAGGAATCCATGTTTTGGATCGTGACATAGGAAGGACGTTGGGAAAGAAAGGACCCGATCAGACAGACGTAGTTGATAGGAAGTGCAAAGATTTGGAACTTAAAGAGGACACCAGAATGCTACACACTGTCGTAGGCGCGTTCCAGGTCGAGGTAGAGGAAGATGGTGGAGTGACAGGAAATGAGCTGTTCAGAGAGGAGATGAGTGAGGTGAAGGAGAAGGTCGTCAGTAGAGTAGGATGGTCGAAAGCCACACTTGGGTAACAGAAAGGAGGCAGCGATGGCAGAGATGCTGGTGGTTGCGTCGGGTAAGGATGGATTCCAGGACCTTGCTAAAGACCGAGGTAAGGCTGATGGAATGGTAGGAGGTGACAGCGGATGGCGGTTTGTCAGGCCTGAGGAACATCAGGATAAGGGGAAGTCTGGCTAGGATGGAGAGAAAGGGGGTGGGAGCTCCACGGAGGTGGCGATAGTTAACATGATCGTGACCGGGAGTGGTGTTGTGTTTCGTGCAGAGTGTAGTGATGAAATCCTGAGTAGTGATGTGGGCATTGAGTTCGTTGTGTGTAATGTTTTCCAAGTACTGGAAACCAGGATCGAATGGAGGACATAGGTGTCAGTTCGAACGCGGACATCTGGGAAGAGGGGGTAATCGAACTGGGGATCGTAAGGGAGGGTAAAGATATTGGACAGGTAGGAGGCAAAGTGATTGGCCTTACTAAGGTTGTCAGGTAAATGTTGGTCATGATGAGGGAGAGGATGGTACTGGGTGGGGGGATTCAGACCAGTACTTGGACGAGTTGATAGGAAGTGTAACATTATGACAGGTGCATTTCTGTCGCCAGTCGCGGCGATTCTTAGACTTGAGCCAGTTTTGGACGTGTCTTTGTAGTTGCCAGTGGCGTCGTAGTGTCCGGGTCACACGTGTGAATGAAGGCATGATAGAGACGTCGGGATTCACGGAGGGGAAGGACGGCCTGTGGGAGTAAAGGGGAATGGGAATAATCATGGACGTACTTCGGGGGAGGGTCATTATGAGGGTCAGGCGGGGGTGACGACCGTCTGAAACGGTGAGGAGGACAGACCAATGGGGTCCAGAACATCAACCGCTATGCGGCCAAGGAGGTTAGGGGAGGAGAGGATGACATCGGGAGTGTAGTTGGATTCAGGGTGGTTGTGGTGGGGAATGGGGACGAGGTCACCTTGGAGTGAGGAGAGGAACCTATGCGACCGCTGTTACTGGGCGGCGGAACAACTATGAATGTTGAGGTCGGCGGCGATTACGTAGAAGGAGACGGTGCAGTCGATGTAGGAAAGGAAGTCAAAAGGAATAGGGGCGTTAGGGCAGACATGGATGGTGGCGCAGGTAACGGCGAGGCTGGGGAAGAAGAGACTAATGATCAGGTGTTCTGTGGGGTTGGAAAGGAGGGATTGGTGCCGAATGGGGATCTGGCGGTGGTGGGCAATTATCGGAGCAGTTTAGGAGGTAGGGAGAAGTGTGGACAGTATGCTGAGGCTGTAGAAAGGTTTTGTTTAAGAGGAAGGCGTGCACACTGTGGGTCGTGAGGGTGTGCATGAGGAGGTTCTTGTTGGTGGGTAGGGACTGGATGTTGTTAAACTAGATACAGTGCTGTCGCGCTATGACAGGAATTTAGACAAGGGTGCCGAGGCGGGAGAAGGTGAAGTGGGATTGGTTGTGGGAATAGGTGCATAAGTGTTAAGGTTGAAGGCGGATTGGGTGGCGAGGGATATCTGCTGGTGGGTGAGGGGGCACCGTAACGGGTGGACATCCTGGAGGATGATTGTGACAAACCAGATGATGTCCTCAGCAGTGGGGGGAGGGGGATGGAGGGAGTTGCCAGGAGGGGTGGGGGTGTCCAGAGGGCGGATGGGGACAGTTATTTCAGGAGTATGGAGGGTGTTGGCCTTGCATTTCTGGGAGTAGGTGGGATGCGGGTGGTTGCAGGTGTTACAGGAGAGAGGGGACTGGAAGTTGCAACAGTACCTGAGGAAGTGCGCCTGTTTGCAGTGTGGGCAGATGGGGTCCTTGCAGCACTCTGGTGTTGGGTGTGCGTTGTAGTGCAGGCACCTCTGGCAGCAGATGGACTGAGAAGGGGAATAGGAGGGGTTGACCATGTACCAACGATGGAACAGAAGGGCACCCTCCTTCAGGAGAAGGAGAAGAGAGGACGAGTAGCTTGGGGGATGGAATGAGGGGGGGCCGATTGGGCACACCACATAATTGTGGTGGTGGCAGCAAAGGGAGAGCTATATACAATGGCGGCGGTGGCGTTGGTGGTGGTGGTGGTGGTGGTGGTGGTGGTGGTGGTGGTGGTGGTGCTTACAATGAGAAACAAAGGAAAAGAACAGGACAGGACTGGACCCCTGCACAGGGAGGGTGGAGCCGGCAGGATTGAAAATCCGGTGCACTGCACGGATGTCTAGGTAGGGATGCGCCTTAAGCTCCAACAGCACCTCCTCCTCTGTGATCGTCAGACTAAGTTAAGTGGTCATGGCGGTAAGGGTTGGCGGGCAACGCAGGGCTTGGGGTTGGTGGGAGTGGGAAGGGGAAGGAGCAGGGGAGAGAGAGGCATTGGGGACAAAGCAGGTTATGGGGATTCGAGAAAGGATGTCTGAGTGAAGGGTGGGGCAAGGGGAGGTGATGAGAATGGAGTCCCAACAGGGAGTGAGGAGGGAGATGGGAGCTCCAGGGTAGAGTTGGCGGAGGAGGTTCGTGAGGTTGTGGGCCTCGAGGAGTGAGGGATAAGGATGGGATAGGAGGTATATGTAGGAGGAGGAGGAGGAGGAGGAAGAGGAAGTAGTGGTGGTGGCAGAGGGGACAGGTGAGGAGACATCCATGGCGTCCTGGGGGGGGGGTAAGAGGAGGGGACTGGGACTTTTTGGGAGCAGAGGAGGCAGGGGTGCCACTGGGGCACTTCACAGCGACTGAAGTGTCACAGGAACTGTGTGGGACAAGAGCAACTGGGAGATGGCGGAGGTGGCAGGTCGTGGCATGGCTGCTGGTGCAGGTGCCAAAGACGGGGATGGTGATAGGCCTCCACCCTGGCGGGGGCTGCAGAGATGGAGGGAACAGGGTGAGGGAGTCGAGGGAAGGGATCAGAGGTAGCGGTGAGGGAGGAAGGAGCAGGGGATGAGGCTATGAAGAGCGAAGGAGAAGGAAAAGGGAGGGTTGGGGGATGGAATGAGGGTGGCGATTGGACACACCACGTAATAGTGGTGGTGGCGGCAGAGGGAGAGGTATATACAATGGCGGTGGTGGTGGTGGTAGTGGTGGTGGTGGTAGTGGTGGTTGTCATGATTACAACGAGAAAAGAAGGAAAAGAACAGGAGAGGACTGGACAAAACTAAAGAAGGAAACAAGGAGCTCACAAAGACAGACGAAACGCTGACTGGGGCCGAATCCCCGCTCCACTGCTGCTGGCAGGAGGTGACCGCAGAGGCTGCTGGGATGGCAGGCTGGCAGGTCCAGGAACACCTAACACTTCGATAAGTGGCTATGCCATGACTGAAGGGCGGTACTCTTTTGAGGTACCGCCAGAGATGGAATTTGTTTATTTTCTTCCTACAGACTTTGTTTTAAAAATATGAAGATAATAAGTAATAAAAACAGGCGATAAAACCGGAGACTTAAATAGTAACATGACGAAAAAATCGTGGAACATAAAACATAGAACGAAGGGATGATGACATAAATAAAATACATACGAAGCAGACGGGTAAAAAAATACAGACAATTAACAACATATGGCGACAGTCTGGTTTCTGTTCGCAAAAGACTTAAAATTCTCACCCAGCGACAGGATGGTTTCTCTTCGCAACACTAGAAAGGCGAACAACACTAAACATTCACTGGAACACTGCACTGTAAAGTAGGTAAATGTGACGTACTACAGCCGAGACAGATGATGGACAGATGATGGACAGATGATGGGAAAATAAAAAAGGGGGGATGGAGAGGAAAAGTGAAGGGGGTGGAGGTGCAAAGGAGCCAATGGAGGGGTGAGGGGTGCTGGGCAGATGCGACAGGCAGTGGGGAAGGCAGAGGAGGGGAATACAAAAGTACTCGGCGGGGGGGGGGGGAGAAGGGAGGTAGGGAGAGGTTTGGCTGGGAGAAAACAGGATGGAAGGCTGGGGAGGGAGCCCAGGGAATTTACTGAGGAGAGGAGGGGGGTGAGGATCAGAGTTGATAGGAGGGAAATATGGAGGGAAAGAGGGCATCATCCAGGACGGGGAGTTGATGGAAGCCACCTTGGTAAAGGAGATGAAGGGTGTAGAGATGGAGGGTAGAGGGGACACAACAGTGAAGGCGTGGCAGGAGGTGGGGACAGGACAGGGGAGGAGCCACCAGGGGGTGAGGGGAATCAACGCAGTGGGAGGCGTAGAGTAGGTGGATATGTTCGGGGAATAGGAGCAGATGGGGGAAAGGAATGAGGTCATAGAGGATCCACGTGGGGGACAGAAAGCGTATACGCAAGGCGCCACTGGATACACCATGTGGCAAAAAGGTCAAGTGGATTCTGGAGAAGGCGTTGGGACTGTTGGAGGGTAGGAGCGAGTGCGAGGAATGCAGTGTCATCGACATATTGCAAGAGGTGTACTGGAGAGGGTGTTGGGGCACATCTGCCATGTACAGGAGGTAGAGGAGAGGGGAGAGGACAGAGCCCTGGGGCACCCCAGCAGAGGGGTAGAAGGTGTGGGAATTGGCATTATGGCTGGTAACATATGAGGGGCGGCGGGAGAGGAAGGAGGCCATCAGACGGATGTAGTTGACAGGAAGGGCGTAGGTTTGGAGTTTAAACAGGAGACCAGGATGCCAGACACAGTCGTAGGCCTTTTCGAGGTCGAGGGAGACGAAAATGGCGGAGCGACAGGAGTTAAGCTGGAGGGAGAGGAGATGAGTGAGGTGGAGGAGTCGGTCATCAGCAGAGAAGGAAGGTTGGAAGCCACATTGGGTGTCGGGGAGGAGGTGGTTTTGGCGGATGTGGTGATGGATGCGCCGGGAAAGAATGGATTCCAAGAGCTTGCTAAACACCGATGTGAGACAGATAGGACATTAGGAAGAGGCATCAGATGGAGGCTTGTTGGGTTTGGAGAACTTCAGGATACGGTAGGTTTTTCACAGGTCAGGGTAGAAACCAGTGGTAAGGATGATATTCTAGAGGGTGGCAAGGACTGAAAGGAAGGAGAGAGGGCAGTGTTTGAGGTGGCGACAGGTAATGCAGTCGTGGCCGGGAGCAGTGTTGCGTTTAGTGCAGAGTGTGAGGCAGAGGTCCTGTGTACTGATGGGAGTGTCAAGTTCATATGGTGGTGTGTGGCCCAAATACTGGAAGCTAGTGGTAAGTGGAGGAACAGAGGTATTCATGCGGTCCATGAGGTCAAGGAAGAGGGAATAATCAAATTGGGGATCATCTGGTACTGAAAAAACATCAGAGAGTTGAGAGGTAAAGTGGTTGGCCGTACTGAGGTTGTCAGGAAAGGGACGGTTATCAAGGAGGAGAGGGTACTGGGGGAGTGGGGAGGTTTCCAGTAAGGCAGTGGAAAGCAGAACAATACTTGGAAGAGTTTATTGGGAGCGTGGTGTTGAGTTGTGTACATGTCTGGCGGCAGGCACGGCGTTTCTTCGTAGTAAGCAGGTTGCAGATTTGTCGTCGTAATTGCCGGTAGCGGGTAAGTGTGTCCCGGCCACGAGTGCGGAGAAGAGAGCGGTAGAGGTGGCGGGACTATCGAATTAGGACGGCCTGTGGAGGCAGGGCGGGCCGGTGAGGGTGGATGGCTTAGATGGAGATATGGGTGGTGATGGCGTCACACAAGGTCTGGTGCAGTAAGTCGGCAATGCGAGAGATGTCATCAGGAGATTGGAGGGCAAGGTCATGGCCATCACCCTGGGTGGAATGCAGTCCCAGTAGGCATCCCAGTTGGCACAGGAGTAATCATGGACAAGTTTAAGAGGGACGTCATGGCGAGCAGTGGGGTGGGGATTGCGACCACTAGAGATAGTGAGGAGAACAGGAGCATGGTCACTGCCAATGAGGTGAAGGACATCTGCGGTGATGCGCCCAAGGAGGTTGGGAGAGGCAAGGACCACATTGGGAGTGGTGTTGGATTCGGGTCGGGTGTGCTTGGGGAGGGGACCAGGTCTCCCTGGAGGGTGGTGATAAACCAATGCCACCACTGGACATTGGCAGGATCACGGCTGTGGATACTGAGGTCAGTGGCAATCACGTAGGTGGAGAAGGTGCGGTCAATGTGGGCCAGGAAATTGTACGGGATGGGGATGTGAGGGCGGACATAAATGGTGGCACAGGTGACAGTAAGGGTGGGGAAGAAGAGGCTGAGGGTGAGATACTCAGCAAGATTGTTAAGGAGGGGTTGGGGCCGTACAGGGAGGTGCTTGAGGTGGCTTATAGCAGCTCTGCCATGCGCCAGAGGGTATGGGATATCGGTGCGGTGAAGGGTGTAAGGAGGTGAGGAGATGGAGATACGGGGTTGAAGGAAGGTTTCATTTAGGACAAAGGCATCCATGTGGTGCTGATGGATGGTGTGGAGGAAGAGGAGTTTGTGGGTGGGCAGGGAGCAAATATTGTCGTACAGGATATGTTAGGGATGTTGTACCATGGGAGGGGAGAGCAAGATGAGGGTGGTGAGTGGGGTGAAGGTGGCCTGGTTGTGGGAGTAGGTGGCATAGGTGATAAGATGGAAGATGGAACGGGAATTGAGGGCGATCTGGGGAAGGGTGTGGGGGCACTGAGGTGTGGATGTTTTGGAGCACAATGGTGATGAAACGGATTATGTTCTCTGCAGTAGGCGGAGGGCAGAGCGAGTGTTTGGGGTGAATGGGATCATCAACAGGACGAGCAGGGACGGAGAGCTCAGGGGTGAGTGGAGGAGGTTTCGCTTTACACTTCGAGGAGAAGATAGGATGTGGTTTATTACAGGTGTTGCAGGAGGGGGAGAGGTGAGGTTGGGGCAGTTCTTGAGGAAGTGGGAAGCTTTGCAGTGGGGACAAGTAGGGGGGTTCTTGCAGGCAGAGGTAACATGGTCATTGTATGTGAGGCAGCTTTGGCAGTGGTAAGATTGGACTGGGGAACGGGAGGGGTCCACCTTATGACGGCGATCGCAGATGAAAGCTCCCTCGGTGAGGAGGCGGTCAATGGAGGAGGAGGAGGATTCGGTGAATATCCGCAGGAGAAAAGTCGGCTCGGCATCATTGAAGATGCGACGAGCCAAGCGGATTTCAATGTCGGGTCGGGAGTTGAGTTCTACCAACACAGCCTCCGTGATCACGGGGCTAAGCTTCGTGATCACAGCGGTGAAGGTTGGCGGACGTCGAGGAGGTTGAGGCTGACGGGGAGAGGACGGGGTGTGGTAGGGGGCGAGGGTTGCACGTTGGCCAAATTGGATACGGGGGATGCGGGAGAGGAGATCGGTGTGGAAGGAAGCATTGGGCGATTTAATGAGGACCTAGTCCTTGCGAGGAATCAGAAGGGAGGTGGGGGCATTGGGGTAGTATTTCCAGATGGCGAGGGTCAGGGAGCGGGCATCAAGGAATTGAGGGTCAGGATTGGAGAGGACAAAGGTGTGGGTGGCAGGCATGATAGGGAAGGGGGTCGGGGATGCGTCCATGGGGGCGGGTGGGTCCGGGTATTGGGGGTTTTTTTGGAGGAGACTTCAGGGGAAGGGTCAACATTCAGGCGCTTTGAAGGTTTCGTGGTCACGACCGGGTGTAGAGCGGGCAGGGGGACGGGTTGCAGGGGGAGATGGCGGGGGACAGGACCACCCTGAGCAGCGGATGATGCAGACGGAGGAGGCGTGGGTGTCACAGTGACTGTGGAACGTCGAGCCGAAATCCGTGCTGGCTTGGAGCCTGTCGGAGTCGGTGCAGGGAGCGGCAGAAAGTCAGTAGCTGTCGATGGGGCGACAGTGATAGGGGAGGAGGAGTTGGGGTTGGTTACAGCCGAAAGTGGTGCAGGGGTGGGGTGGACAGGGAGAGAAGGAAGGACGGGAAGTGGGGTGGAGGATGAGCTCCATGTGATGGTGGTTGGAGCAGCGGAGGGAGAGGTGAAAATGATGGTGGTTGTTGGTTGGGACATGGTGGCGGCGCGCGAGAAGGCGGCGGCGGTGAGCACCGGCAGGCGGCGACCAGGCGGCGGCGGCAGCGGCAGCGGCGACCAGGCTGCTGCAGGCAGCGACCGAACGGCGGCGGCGGCGAGCACCGGCAGGCGGCGACCAGGCGGCGGTGGCGGCGGCGGCTGCGGCGCAGAGGACCAGACGGCGAGCGGTAGTGCAGGCAAGCAGACAACATGGCAAGGAAATGGTGGGGATCTTCCACGTCGAAGATGCACCCTGTGAGTAGCCCAGGCTGTGAAAGTCTTCGACGAATAGGTGAGGGAATCCAACCCTCGAATGATGGATTTTTTTTTTTCTTTATTGTGATTTCATGCCCCTGCCCCATATGGGTAGGGGAGGGCTGTCAGCAGCACAATCCGCCGCTCTTCAGCCGAGTGACATGACAACTAAAACAAGAATAAAATAATACATACATAAGGAGGTAAAAAAAGGGGAACATAAAACAGAGTAAGCGGAGAAAATGGAGGTAAAAATCACTGACATGTAGAAGTTCATTGGGGACAGTTAAAATAGTCACCAGAAAGTTAAAAAACACAGTTGGCGATTCTTAAAACACAGAGAAGACACTAGATGCGCATGCACAGTTTAAAAGTTGGCCACAGTATTAAAAACACTCCGAAAAGCAACACACTTAAAACCCACTTGGAGCACACACGACGAAGAGTAAAACTACCAGGCAGGACCTGCCGAGGGAAAGGGCAGAGAGGATGGAAAAGGAGGGGAGAGCATGGGGCAGCTGGGGAAGCTGCGGGATGAAGAGAGGAGGGGCAACCGTGGGTTCACGAAGAGGCAGGAGACACATGGGGCGGGAGAGGAAAAGGGAAAACAGGGCAGGAGGGAGCGCAGAGACACTGAAAGAAGGCACAAGAGATGGACGGGGAGTAGGAGGGGAAATCTGCGGAGAAGGAGGGAGGGGGAGGAGAGGGAGTCCTGAGGAGGAGGCAGGAAGAGGAGGTTAGAGTTGGTAGGAAGGGTAGATGTCAGGGCGAAGCTCATCATCCGGGAGTGGTAGACGGTGGAAGTTGTGTTGGGAAAGGAGATGGAGGGTGTGGAGATGGAGAGAGGGAGGGACACAACGGTAAAGGCGCGGCAACTGGTTGGGAGTGGAGAGGAAGGGAGACACCAGGGGGTGAGGGGGATCAAGGCGGCGGACAATATATAGTGTGCGGATGTGTTCAAGGAAAAGGAGAAGGTGGGGGAAGGGGATGAGGTCATAGAGGATGCGCGTGGGGGGCGGATGGCGGATGCGGAAGGCGAGGTGGAGTGCATGGCGTTCGAGGATTTGGAGGGCTTTATAGAACCGGGGAGGGGCGGAAATCCAAGCGATGCTGGCATAAGAAAGGATGGGGCGGATCATGGATTTGTAGGTGTGAAGGATGGTGGAAGGATGCAGACCCCACGTCCGGCCGGACAGGAGTTTCAGGAGGTGGAGGTGGTTGTGAGCTTTGTTTTGGATGGTAAGGAGATGGGGAGTCCAGGTGAGGTGGCGGTCGAGTGTGAGGCTGAGGTATTTGAGGGTAGGAGTGAGGTGGATAGGACGGCCGTAAATGGTGAGGTAGAAATCATGGAGGCGGAAGGAGCGGGTGGTGCGGCCTATGATGATCGCCTGGGTCTTGGAGGGATTAACACGGAGGAATCACTGGTTGCACCAAGCGGTGAATTGGTCAAGGTGGGTTTGGAGGGTATGTTGGGACCGTTGAAGGGTAGGATAAAGGGCTAGGAAGGCGGTGTCATCAGCGAACTGGAGAAGATGAACAGGAGGGGGAGGTTTGGGCATATCAGCAGTGTACAGGAGATAGAGGAGAGGGGAAAGGACAGAACCTTGGGGCACGCCGGCAGAGGGGTAGAAAGTACGGGAGTTGGAATTGTGGATAGTCACATAGGAGGGACGATGGGAGAGGAAGGAAGCAACGAGACGGACGAAGTTGATGGGGAGAGCATAGGTCTGGAGTTTGAAAAGGAGCCCGGGATGCCAGACACGGTCATAGGCGTTCTGGAGATCAAGGGAAACAAAGATAGCAGAGCGACGGGAGTTATTTGGAGGGAAAGAAGATGGGTAAGGTTAAGGAGCTGGTCGTCAGCAGAGAAGGAAGGCCGGAAGCCACATTGGGTAAGAGGAAGGAGGCGGTGCTGGTTAAGGTGGCGGTGGATACGGCGAGAGAGGATGGCCTCAAAGACCTTACTGAACACGGAGGTGAGGCAGATGGGACGATAGGAAGAGGTAGCAGAGGGGGGTTTGTTAGGCTTAGGGAACAGCAGGACACGGGAAGTCTTCCACAGGTCAGGGTAAAATCCAGTGGAGAGGAGGACATTGTACAGCGTAGCAAGGACAGACAGGAAGGATGGAGGGGATTCCTTGAGGTGACGGTAGGTGACGCCATCATGACCAGGGGCGGTGTTTTGTTTGGAGCGGAGGACGAGTATGATGTCTTGCATGGTGATGGGAGTGTTGATGTCGGAGGGGGGTAGCCGATCCAACTACTGGAAGCTAGGGGCGAGCGGGGGGACAGAGGTGTAAGTGCGGTCAAGGACAGTGGGGAAGAGGGAGTAATCAGAATGGGGATCGTCAGGAATGGAGAAGACCTCGGACAGGTGGGAAGCAAAATGGTTAGCCTTACTGAGGTTGTCAGGAAAGGGTCGATCGTCATGGAGGATGGGGTAATGCGGGGTGGGATGGCTAGCAGTAAGGCGGTGGAAGGCTGACCAGTACTTGGAGGAGTTGACAGGGAGGGTGGAGTTGAGGCGTGTGCATGTCTGACGCCAGTCCCGGCGTTTCTTTGCTGTAAGGAGGTTCCAGATATGTCGCTGTAATTGCCGGTGGCGGGTGAGAGTATCCCGGTCACAAGTGCAGAGGAAGGAGCGGTAGAGCCTGCGGGATTCACGCAGAAGAAGGACGGCCTGTGGAGGAAGCGTAGGGCAGTGAGGGTGGATGAGTTTGGTAGGGACATGAGCCTCCACAGCGTCAGTGATGGTCTTCTGAAGGAAGGAAGAGGCATGGGTGATGTCATCAGGGTGGTGGAAAGTGAGGGGGTGGCTTTCAACCTGTAAGGCAATGGATTCCCGGTAGGCATCCCAATTGGCATGGTGGTAGTCATGGTCAGATTTTGGAGGGGCAGGTGGGCGGGTGGCTGCAGTGGAAGGACGGGTAGAGGAGATGGTGAGAAAGACAGGGAGATGGTCACTACCGACGGGATCGAGGACATCAACAGCAATGCAACCAAGGAGGTTGGGGGAAGCGAGGATAACATCGGGGGTGGAGTTACTTTCAGGACGGGTGTGCTGTGGGAGAGGAACAAGGTCACCATGGAGGGTGGCAAGGAACTGATGCCACCGCCGAAGGGTGGCAGGGTCACGGCTGTGGATGTTGAGGTCAGCGGGGATCACATAGGTGGAGAAGGTATGGTCAACATGGGAAATGAAGTCAAAGGGGAGAGGAGCTGCGGGGTGAATATAGATAGTGGCACAGGTGATGGTGAGGGAGGGAAAAAAGAGGCTGAGGAGAAGGTGTTTGGTTGGGTCATTGAGGAGGGGTTGTGGCCGGACAGGGAGATGCTGGAGGTGGCCGATAGCGACCCCGCCTTGAGCTAGGGGAAGGGGATTGTCAGTGCGGTGAAGGAGATAAGGGGAGATGCAGACCACACGGTGGGGTTGGAGGAAAGTTTCATTAAGGATGAAGGAGTCAACCTGGTGCTGGGAGAGGGTATGCATGAAGAGGGATTTGTTGGCAGGGAGGGAGCGAATGTTGAGGTAGAGGAGACGATACTGTTGACAAGCCTTGGGGTTGGGTGTGGGAAGGGTGTGGGAAGGGGAGAGAGGGGCTTAAACGAGGGTGTCTAGGCGGGTGAAGGTAAAGTGGGCCTGGTTGTGGGAGTACGTGGCGTAGGTGTTTAAGTTGAAAATAGAGCGGGCAGCGAGGGAAATCTGCTGGAGTGTGTGGGGGCGCTGGAAGGGGTGGATGGTCTGCAGGACGACGGTGAGGAACCGGATGATGTCTTCTGCTGTAGGGGGAGGGCAGAGGGAATTGTTAGGGTGGATAGGTGGGTCAATGGGGCGAACGGTGACAGTGAGTTCAGGGTTGGTGGGAGGGGGCTTGGCTTTGCATTTGGAGGAATAGGTGGGGTGAGGTTCATTGCAGGTGTTGCAGGATGGGGGGAGGCGAGGTTGGGACACTGTTTGAGGAAGTGGGAGGCTTTACAATGGGGGCAGGTGGGTGGGTTCTTGCAGTTTTGGGTGAGGTGGTCATTGTACAGAAGACAACGCTGGCAGCGGTAGGATTGAGGAGGGGAACGGGACGGGTCAACAGGGTGGCGGCAGTTGAAAATCAGGGCTCCCTGCGTGAGGAGGTGGTCGTTGGAGGAGGCGGACACTGTAAAGATACGCATGAGGAAAGTAGGGCCAGAGGAGTTGTAAATACGGCGGGCAGAGCAGACTTCCAGGGAGGGGTGGGCATTCAGTTCCGCCAACACCTCAGCCTCTGTGACCACAGGGCTGAGTTTTGTGATGACGGCAGTGAGGGTCGGCGGACGACGAGGCGGTTGGGGTTGACGAGGAGAGGAGGATGTAAGGAATGGGGTGAGGGATGCGCGGGGCCCAAAGGTGATGCGGGGAAGGCGCCGGGGCCCAAAGGTGATGCGGGGAAGGCGCCGGAGGAGATCAGTATGGAAGGACGGAGAGGGAGACTTGATGAGGACAGAGTCTCTGTGAGGGATAAGTTGGGTGATGGGTGCACTGGGGATGTACATCCGGATTTCAAGAGTAGGAATTTCGGATCAGGGTTGGCTAGGACAAAGGTATACAGGTAGGGTGCTGGAGAGGGGTCAGCGGGAGGTGGGGTGGGCAGTGGCTTTTTGGAGGAAGGAGTAGAGGAGAGGTCGCCACTGGGCCGTTTGGAAGATTTTTTGGCGGGTGTTGCCTGGGAGGAGGGATGAGGGACTGGATGGATGGGGAGGTGGAATGATGGAATTTGTTGCATATCTTTTACTTTTTTAACGAACGCATCATCACTAGTGTTGCTGAGTATGAAGCACTGTCTTTGGAAATAAACAAGAGACATGAACGGGGTTACCCCTTTGTTAACAGACAATCGATGCTCAATAGTCGCAGATAAGGTGACTTTTCTTACTTCCAAACGTTTCCTCTTAAGCTTATTATTGCGACATAGAATAAACGGCCGTCCGTTGAATGCACTGTTGCCTGGTGTCGCCGACAGATGTCAGCTCGTTACGCTGCCGGGAAAAACTTCCGTCTCCTGTCTCCGATTGCTCTGCAATGCCTGTACGCCAGAGCAAACAACAGGCGAACGACCAGTCCTCAGAATAATGATAGTGTTCACTACAGTTGGCCTGAACTTACGAACAAGATTTTACGCAGTACGAATGAAAGACAGTACTGTTGGACGAATAATGAGCGAAGGAACACAAGCGATTCTCTTTCTTAGACGCTAACCTCACACAGCTACTAACACACACACACACACACACACACACACACACACACACACACACACACACACATATCCAATAGAACGCTATTGTAGCGAAATACTTGCAATGAAAAGCCGTGATACCCACACAGGATAGTTGTGTATGTCAGCTGCGCTGTTGGTGATGCAGAAAGCAAGGCAGCGAAGGAAAGGAAAAATATTTGCGTCTGAATTTTTACAGAAGCTGACAAATACGAGGCGGCAGTTCACGAGTCATTGATTTACAGCTACAGACTTTGTCTGTGGACAATTACTGAGTTCGATTTGTTCAGTATTCCGTTTGAAACGGATAAACATACTAAGTGGTAAAACAACAGGGACTATGTAATGGCTACTGTACTGCTTTATACAATATTACTAGTGCCGGTACTTAGACATGAAGTACTGACATGCTGAAGTTCTCTAAATTCTGCCAGTATGCAAGTCCAGCAATCAAATAATTTGCAAAAGGTAATAACAAGCAACGCATTTCTACTGGGCTGTTTTTTACCTGAAGCTAGAGGGTGTGTAAGAAGAAAATGCCAGTAGGTAGGTCAGTGCAGCTCCCTTTCCTGAGGAGGAGTTGTTGATACCACCTGGGAAGCACCAGGAATTGCTACATCATTCATGTTACCTCAAACATAGCATCCTGAGAGGACCACTGAATTCAAGATACAGATATTTGAAAGCCGATTTTTGGTTATGATGTCAATGTCAGCAACGTTCATGGTGATGTGACAGCAATGTGGGGATAATGTACGTGTTTGATTTCGTGTACATTTGTGACAATTTTGGACAGTGATTCGAGCCAGTAAACGATAGATAATTGTAAGCGGGTGTTTGTTGTTTTAGGGGAAGGGGACAAAACAGTGAGGTCGTCAGTCGCATTGGATAGGGGGTAGGACGGAAAAGAGGTCGGCCGTGACGTTCAAAGGAACCATTCTGGCATTTGCCTGAAGCGATTTAGGAAAGAAAACACGGAAATCCTAAATCAGGTTGGCGGACACGAGTTTGAACCGCCGTCCTCCCGAATACGAGTCCAGCGCTCTAACCACTGCGCAACCTCGCTCGGTGTAGTGAGTGTGAAGTGGGTGACTGCATGCTCATGAGTTGTAAGATGTGTGATGCTGCTAACTCCCAAACGCAACTCCACATTCCTCTCAAACCAACCCTCAGATTTCAACAGTTCTCGCAATAAAACGTGAGAGTCGCGAGCTGTAGTATTTCCAAACTTTACCCTTCGGAAAGATGTGACGTTTTTGCTTTGTTTACAAGGACTATCGAGTTTACAGAACTGCAGCGCAATAACTTTCTACTCTGCTGTTTATTTCTTTCCCTACCCATCCAATCATCAACTTCAGTTACCACAAATTTCAAAACTAAAGAGCTTCTGTGACTTTCGTGTTACGATGTCAAGTGCTGGATAAATGCCGTGAAATTGCATTTTTCTTCCAATTGGTTCGGTGTCAGTCCTCCATCGGTTCACTATTCAGATGACGATAGAAGGAAGAATTAATTTTTTTTCGTCTATGGCAAGCCGTCCACGTTGACTTGTGACGGACCAGTGGTGCAGAAGATTGTGGGACGTGCGATAAGGCTGCGCTCACATTGTCCCTGACAACGGTCGTCAGACTCCGTCGCCAAAGGTTGCCCTCCAACATCGTCTGACAGCTTGGTCACTGTGCGTCCCACCTGATTCGTTAGTTTTTGACGAGATCGAGGAGGTTCGGTTAGGTCAGAACCTATATTATGTATGAAGTAGGCTAAGTTGTAACCTACAATGATGGGATAGATACCACAGCACCTCTGTGCTTGAAGAGGAGTGCTGCAGTTCGGCTTTTGCTGTTATAAGATGCACGTAAATCAGCTGCATCTGTCTGGAAACGAACGTGGCGAGTACTGCACACTCTGTCCTCAGTTATTGTGATCACCAGACAAGTTTCACAAATATACGGGATGAAAGATAAACACCGTGCCACAAATATTAAAATCGCTATTATTTTGTGAATCCACTTTCCTACTCTCACCAGCGATTAGAGTCAGAAGGGACCACCACCTTAGAAACGAACAGGCCGTAATTGTTTTTTTCATATTTATACACGCGTCTTACGAAAATATGTAGTTTCAGTGATACACAGTACTCATGATCTCTCCAAAACACAGGCGCATAATGGGGCCCCTTAGGGATATGGCAGCAAGAGAGGGGGAGGAAATCCTCTCTGGCTTCAGGCGGCTATCTGATTTGGTGAAGACTGCCAGTCAGCGGGATGAAAGCAGAGCTCATCATCTGCAGCATCGTCGACAGGACTTACTGCGGACCTTTGGTACAGAGCCGAGTGGAGGGTCTGAATCAGAGCCTGAGACTGTTCTGCGACCGTGTGGGCTGCAGATTCCTCGACTTGCGCCATACGGTGGTGGGGTTTCGGGTTCCGCTGGATAGGTCAGGAGTCCACTACACGCAGCAAGCGGCTACACGGGTAGCAGGGGTTATGTGGCGTGGACTGGGCGGTTTTTTAGGTTTGATGGCCTCGGGCAAGTACAGAAAGGGTAACTGCCTCAAAGGGTATGGGCCAAAGTCAGGACACGCGGGGACCAAGCAGCAATCGGTATTGTGATTGTAAACTGTCGAAGCTGCATTGGTAAAGTACCGGAACTTCAAGTGCTGATAGAAAGCACCGAAGCTGAAATCGTTATAGGTACAGAAAGCTGGCTGAAGCCAGAGATAAATTCAGCCGAAATTTTTACAAAGGCACAGACAGTGTTTAGAAAGGATAGATTGCATGCAACTGGTGGTGGCGTGTTTGTCGCTTTTAGTAGTAGCTTATCCTGTAGTGAAGTAGAAGTGGATAGTTCCTGTGAATTATTATGGGTGGAGGTTACACTCAACAACCGAGCTAGGTTAATAATTAGCTCCTTTTACCGACCTCCCTACTCAGCAGCATTAGTGGCAGAACAACTGAGAGAAAATCTGGAACACATTTCACATAAATTTCCTCAGCGTGTTATAGTCTTAGGTGGAGATTTCAATTTACCGGATATAGACTGGGACACTCAGAATTTTAGGACGGGTGGTAGGGACAGACCATCGAGTGACATTATACTGAGTGCACTATCCGAAAATTACCTCAAACAATTAAACAGGGAACCGACTCTTGGACCTACTGATAACAAACAGACCCGAACTTCTCGACTCTGTAAGTGCAGAACAGGGAATCAGTGATCATGAGGCCGTTGCAGCATCCCTGAATATGGAAATTAATAGGAATATAAAAAAGGGAGGAAAATTTATTTGTTTAGCAAGAGTAATAGAAGGCAGATTTCAGTCTACCTAACAGATCAAAACGAAAATTTCTGTTCCGACACTGACAATGTTGAGTGTTTATGGAAAAAGTTTAAGGCAATCGTAATATGCGTTTTAGACAGGTACGTGCCGAGTAAAACTGTGAGGGACGGGAAAAACCCAACCTGGTACAACAACAAAGTTAGGAAACTACTGCGAAAGCAAAGAGAGCTTCACTCCAAGTTTAAACGCAGCCAAAACCTCTCATACAAACAGAAGCTAAATGATGTCAAAGTTAGCGTAAGGAGGGCTATGCGTGAAGCGTTCAGTGAATTCGAAAGTAAAATTCTATGTACCGACTTGACAGAAAATCCTAGGAAGTTCTGGTCTTACGCTAAATCAGTAAGTGGCTCGAAACAGCATATCCAGACACTCTAGGATGATGATGGCATTGAAACAGAGGACGACACGCGTAAAGCTGGAATACTAAACACCTTTTTCCAAAGCTGTTTCACAGAGGAAGACCGCACCGCAGTTCCTTCTCTAAATCCTCGCACAAACGAAAAAAATGGCTGACATCGAAATAAGTGTCCAAGGAATAGAAAAGCAACTGGAATCACTCAACAGAGGAAAGTCCACTGGACCTGATGGGATACCAATTCGATTCTACACAGAGTACGCAAAAGAACTCCCCCCCCCCCCCCCCTTCTAACAGCCGTGTACCGCAAGTCTCTAGAGGAACGGAAGGTTCCAAATGGTTGGAAAAGAGCACAGGTAGTCCCAGTCTTCAAGAAGGGTCGTCGAGCAGATGCGCAAAACTATAGACCTATATCTTTGACTTCGATCTGTTGTAGAATTTTAGAACATGTTTTTTGCTCGAGTATCATGTCGTTTTAGGAAATCCAAAATCTACTCTGTAGGAATCAACATGGATTCCGGAAACAGCGATCGTGTGAGACCCATCTCGCTTTATTTGTTCATGAGACACAGAAAATATTAGATACCGGCTCCCAGGTAGATGCCATTTTCCTTGACTTCCGGGAGGCATTCGATACAGTTCCGCACTGTCGCCTGATAAACAAAGTAAGAGCCTACGGAATATCAGACCAGCTGTGTGGCTGGATTGAAGAGTTTTTAGCAAACAGAACACAGCATGTTGTTATCAATGGAGAGACGTCTACAGACGTTAAAGTAACCTCTGGTGTGTCACAGGGGAGTGTTATGGAACCATTCCTTTTCACAATATATATGAATGACCTAGTAGATAGTGTAGGAAGTTCCATGCGGCTTTTTGCGGAAGATGCTGTAGTATGCAGAGAAGTTGCAGCATTAGAAAATTGTAGCGAAATGTAGGGAGATCTGCAGAGGATGGGCACTTGGTGCAGGGAGTGGCAACTGACCCTTAACATAGACAAATGTAATGTATTACGCGTACATAGAAAGAAGGATCCTTTATTGTATGAATATATGATAGCGGAACAAACACTGGTAGCAGTTACTTCTGTAAAATATCTGGGAGAATGCATGCGGAATGATTTGAAGTGGAATGATCATATAAAATTAATTGTTGGTAAGGCGGGTACCAGGTTGAGATTCATTGGGAGAGTCCTTAGAAAATGTAGTCCATCAACAAAGGAGGTGCCTTACAAAACGCTCGTTCGACCTATACTTGAGTATTGCTCATCAGTGTGGGATCCGTACCAGATCGGGTTGACAGAGGAGTTAGAGAAGATCCAAAGAATAGCGGCGCGTTTCAACACAAGGTTATTTGGTAACCGTGATACCGTTACGGAGATGTTTAGCAAACTCGAGTGGCAGACTCTGCAAGAGAGGCGCTCTGCATCGCAGTGTAGCTTGCTCGCCAGGTTTCGAGAGGGTGCGTTTCTGGATGAGGTATCGAATATATTGCTTCCCCCTACTTATACCTCCCGAGGAGATCGCGAATGTAAAATTAGAGGGATTCGAGCAAGCACGGAGACTTTCCGGCAGTCGTTCTTCCCGCGAACCGTACGCGACTGGAACAGAAACGGGAGGTAATGACAGTGGCACGTAAAGTGCCCTCTGCCACACACCGTTTGGGTGGCTTGCGGAGTATAAATGTAGACTTAGATGTTCAGAGTGTGGTTAATTATGCTACTGTGGCAGGATGTCCTACTTCGTTGCACATTTTTTCTATGTGATAATGAGCACAAAGTAGTTAATTTACGTTATGGAAGTATATGTTTCTATTATAAACTGAAGGGGCAAAGTAACTGGTGTGCCTGCCTAATATGGTGTGGGGCCCCTGCGAGCACGTAGAGGTGGCATAACACGATGTGGCATGGACTCAACTAACGTCTGAAGTAGTTCTGAAAGAAACTGACACCATGAACCCTGCCGAGCTGCCCAAAAATCCGTAAGAGTACAAGGGCTTTCAGTGAGGTAACCCGAATAATCAGACAGCTCAACAATGAAGGCGCTCTATCTGGTATGCAGAAAAAAAGGCTCTGAGCACTATGGGACTTAACATCTGTGGTCATCAGTTCCCTAGAACTTAGAACTACTTAAACCTAACTAACCTAAGGACATCACACACATCCATGCCCGAGGCAGGATTCGAACCTGCGCCCGTAGCAGTCGCGCGGTGCCGGACTGAGTGCCTTAACTGCGAGACCACCGCGGCCGGCTGGTATGCAGAAGTTCATAAAACGTTGGGAAGCTGTCACTAGCAGACAAGCTTTGGACAAACGAACAACTACAGTGAAATAATGAGACTGACAGGAAACACATTACAAATTAATAATGCCACGTGCGTAGTGCACAAGATTGTGAGTGACACGATTCGCAAGAAGGAGAAAGTGAAGTAAAATATGCAAGTGTTACCACCTAAACTTGAATTACAATGACAAAAACCCTGTTTGGCAGTTAAAATTTAAAAAGTAAATTTGTAGCTTTAGAAAAATACAAAGATTGCATGTATATATCTACAGGATAAAAAATATAAAGGAATTAACATTTAGAGAAAAGGGGTATCTGATGGGAGTTCAATTTGAGGGCTCAAATAAACTGATCAAACACTTAACATAAACAAAGCGAACTGAAGCATAAAAACTGGCTGGAAATGCAACATGTAAAAATACATAAATTAATACACAGTAAAAAAAAAATCAATTTGAATGCAGAATAACTAAAGTAAAAAAACTGGCTAAGTAAATATTTCAAAAATTGACATCGTGGTGTCAAGGTAGTTCTGATCCTTACTAATCAGCTGATCATTAAACTGGTGATCATTAACTCCATATCCATGTTTGATAATTTACAATTATTCTAGAAGTCCACAACAAAACCCAGCACAATCTTATGACTGGTGGGTGGTTTAGGACTTTGGCCAGATGAAGCAGCATTCTGCCTCTGTTGAGAATTTTGAGTCAACAGGGCATCGACCACCCATGCTGGATGATCTCCAGATTCTGAATTATGCCAGAAAGCGGCAAGAAAAGTGACCTTCTTGTTAAATTGGAAGAATCAGAATTACTTTGACATCCTGATGTGAGTTTTTAAAAAATTTTGGTTTTGGTTATTCTTCTTTTAAGTTGCTTTTTCCTATATATTGTTCAGTGTATTTTTATATTATGCATTACGTGCAATTTTGGTTCTGTGGAAGCCTTTTCTTATATAAACCATTTATTATTGCATTTTATTTTAACTTGTGTGTGCCACTCTTCTGATGATGTCTATTATTTCATATGTTCCAATGCACAACGCTTTGTCTTGCTAAGGTCGCAGAAAAACATATGGACTGATGCAAGACAAGGCATAGTCTACTGGAACATAGTGCAGGAGCTGACGACATGCTGTTGATGAATACATAAATATAACTGGAAACGTCAGCCATGTGAAGATGGGCACAGATTCCCAAGGCCAGTTATGGCACTGAAATAAGGCACTTCGAAACTGTTTATACAGTATCTGTGTCTTCACAATACTATGCCCTTCAGAACGGCATGCAAATCTGAAGGAACAGGCACTGTCATTGACAATTATAGCAGTGGTGAACATTACGGGGTTAAGTCCCAGACAAGAACAAATTTTCACGTGTCACAAACATCTGACATCAAAGTATAGCCGCAGTATGCAAAGCTATTTTGTAATGTTTACTACTTCTGTAATGGCCAGTGAGCTTTCTGCTCTCTCAGATGTGTATGGATGTTTGAAGGAATATACTGTAAAGATACGGTCACTGTATAAACACAATATTGGAACAATCAATGATGTATCTATTCCTCTACCGCAAAAAATCACGATATAACACACACAAAATAATACTATGCATGTAATGGCGAAATGAGACAGAAATCAATAGATGAAAATCCTGAGCAGGTTTGATGGCCCTGCCCTGGCCATAATGCTCCAAACATTCTCAGTTGGGGAGAGATCCAGCGGCTATGGTGTCCAAGATAGGGTTTGACAACCACAAAGACAAGCACTTGAAACTCTCACAACGTACAGGCAGATTACTTTGCTGAAATGTAAGCCCAGGATGGCTTGTTATGAAGGGAAACAAAATGGTGCATAGAATGTCCTCGACTTATCTGTGCCTTGTATGGGTGCCACAGATGCAAACAGTGAGGCTCTGCTCTGAAAAGACATGGCACCCCAGACCATATGGTTGTCAGGCCACATGGTGGGCAACATTCAGGTTGGTATCCCACTGCTGTCCAGGGCATCTTGAAACACATATTCGACCTGGAATTTCGTTGACTGGAGTAGAATTGTCTTCAGTGACGAATCCCACTTGTAACTGAGCCTGGATGAGGAGCAAAGAAGTGTCGGGAGACGCTACACACAGCCATGGGATAACAATCTGACTGTCACCCACCACACTGACCGTCAATGTGGAGCCGTGGTCCAGGGTGCCATTTCGTTTTGTAGTAGGACCCCTTTGGTTGTCATCCACAGTACTGTTAGAGCACAGTCGTATGTCGGTGATATTCTATGCATCCATTTGTAGCACTCTACGGAAAAGCACATCTGCACATAGCGATAGTTTCTACTGCTTGTCTTCATGCTTAAAAACCGTTCCTTGGCCAGTGAGGTCGCAGGTTCGCTCCCATCTGAAAACGTATGTAACATTTTTGGTGAGGCCATCTGACCAGATCAGGATTTTGATGAGCTAAAGTGCCAACTGGACAGAATATGGCTCGACATCCCTCAAGAGGACATCCAACAAATCTATCAATCAATGCCAAGCCAAATAACTGCTAATATAAGGACCAGTGGTAGACCAACACTTTACTGACTTGCTCAATTTGTGGAGCTCTTTCTCTTGAATAAGTCGCCCAATTTTTCTGCAGTTGTGACCATTTGGTAGGCTGTACATATACATAATGTCTACCAATTTCAGTACCAAGTGGACAATTTCTTCGAGGTGAGTTGCTTTTTTTTCTG